>NW_017671207.1:10403-37321 GCF_001879085.1 Nicotiana attenuata | reverse complement strand
AGTGCCATTGCATGTGGACATGGAATATCGTCTAGCTGAAACCTCCCACAAGTGCAGTTTCTTTCATGTAGGCGCACCACATTTCTTGTTTGGCCATCAATTACTAAATGTAATAATTCAGTTGATGGCAACACCTCGTATAATTTTAATTAAGAAAAGTCATTAGCTATATGAAGTAATAGTATTTTTTAAATAACAATATTCAGTTGTTTAGTGAAATCACTAAGGTAAAAAAGTAAAAATACAGTACATGCAGTGTTTTTATGATTTTGAAAATGCATATCGTCATCATCTGTGATAAGATAGTATTATCTGCCAATATTTTTTCATACTTTGCACCAATCTTCATAAATGATTCCACTGCATCCTTCCGATTTGCGTAATTCCATTTTTGAATCAATGTTGTCATAAAGTCAAGCAAATTCACAACTGGGAGGTCTCTTGCGTGCTTGTTTGTTGCATTTACTGATTCCGCAATATTCGATGTCATGGTCATGGTTCTATTTGCCTTGGAATGCGCCCGGGACCATTTATCATATCCAATATCCATCAGGTATGTTTTCACGCTACTATCAATAGCTTCTAACTCTGCCATATGCCTGTTGAATTCTTCAACAGTGTATGCTCTTGCTAACGCAAAATATACTTCTTTGATTTGTTTTTGGCTCTTCCTGAAGTTTGTCTTTATGTTGTTCCACAGATGGAACATACATGCACAATGAGGGACTTCTGGATAGACAATTGAAGTTGCTTTCCATATAGCATCATGCATGTCTGATACAATGCACATTCCCTCTCTTTGTCCATAGGTTTCTCTGAACTGCACGAAGAACCATTCCCACGATGCATCATTTTCCGAATCAACAATTACATATGCGAGGGGTAGAATTTGTCTTGTAAATCCAAAGAACAAAATATCAATTACAAAACACTATATTAATTTAGCATTTCATATAGTAGTATAGTCATAGGTAGGTGCAGGTGTGTAGCAAAACAACTATATACTCTGTTGGTATACTTGTATACCATACTGGTATCATATAATATTTGAAAATATTTTTTATTGCTTTAACTGAATGTAATTGGATTGTACCCAAAATATTAATTTAGTATTTCATATAGTAGTATAGTCATAGGTAGGTGCAGGTGTGTGGCAAAAAAATTATATACTCTGTTGGTATACTTGTATACCATACTGGTATCATATAATATTTGAAAATATTTTTTGTTTCTTTAACTGAATGTAATTGGATTGTATTCTTACCTTCTACGTCTTGCGTGGAAGCCATGAGTATGGTCCCTCTATATGTTGACTTTAAAAAACTTCCATCAACTACAACTGTTGGCCTACAATAGACCCATCCTCTAATCGATGCATATATAGCTATGAATGCATACAACAAGCTCCCATCTACTTCAGTGTGTAGTCGTGTCACTGACCCTGGGTTAGCGTACTCTAACATATCAAGATATGTTGGCATTTTCTTGTATGACTCACTTGGTGATCGTCTCAATAATTGCATTGCTTTTTCTTTTGATCTCCATGCTTGCATGTAGCTTAAGTCCATACCATATATTTTTTGGATGTCTCTTTGGATATCTGTTGGTGTGTATATGGTTTTCGGGTCAACAAGTTTATCTTGTACCACAGCTGCAACAAAAGCTGAGACGGCTTGCTTTTGTGAACAAAATCTCTTATCAGTTAAACAACTGTGGACAGAATTGAAATTCGTCACTTTGAAAAGATTTGATGCTCGCAGGCTTGATGCTTTAAGTCTCCAAGTGCATCTTTCATCCACTCATTCAAGGATATACCTGTTTATAATACAAATACAGTTATGTATCATGTTCTATTGATAAAAAACACACACAAAAATTCGTACAATTATATACTCACATGGTATACTCTGTTGGTATACTTATATACTGTATCGGTATCATATTTTGCTGATAAAAAATATAGACAAAGCAGCACAATTCTATACTCACATAGTATACTGATTTAGCATACATATATACTATATTGGTATTATATTTTACTGATAATAACAAAGACAACCCAATACAGTTATATACTCGCATAGTATACTGATATAGCATGCTTATATACTATACCAGTATCACTGATAAAAAACACAGACAAACCAATACAATTCCATACTCGCATAGTATACTGATTTAGCATACTTATATACTATATAGGTATCACATAGTTTTTTACTTGAAAACATGCAGACGAACCTTCTTGGGCATGATTTATGAACCCGATATTGGCATTTTTCCCTTACGGCATACTGCTTCATAACGAGAGCCAACAGGTTCTTGTCTTTGTAAATTTGTCCTTTTTCAACATTTTGATGAAATTGATCAGTTATGATGTTTGCATCATCAAGTTCTAAAATGGCGTCATCTCCTTCTTGCACATCGAACGTAGTAATCATATCAGTGTTTCCAAATTCTGCAATTTCTGATGAAATTGGAGCAACATCGAAACTGGAGGTGCTTGCATCTATAGTGTTTTTAGCAAACGACACACACAGGGAAAATGTTGTCATCCCCGCACTTGATTTTTTCAATTCCATGTAAACACTAACACTGATATCGCTGCAAATTGTAATTGGTGGATATCCTTGAGCAATAGCATACTGAATAACTATTGTTTTACTGTCCTTTTGCAGTTGCTTTGCAATTTCTCTAAGAAGTTGTTCAAATTTCCAATAGGTCTTTATTAGAATTGCATCAACATGAAAATTTATGAAATTATTGTTATCATCCCATTCTCCACTATGTTGTAGCAGAATTGGAATATTTTCCATGATTCTAAAGTTATAATCACTTTTATGTCCAAAATTGAATCTCAACAATGCAAATTTCAACAGTGTTCGAAATCAACAGTGTTCGAAATTTCAACAAAACAACAGCGAAATCAAACCTCTAGATCTCCAGATCTCCAAACCTAGATTAGAATTTTCAGCTAAAATTCAGAAGTTTAGCTCCGAAATCAAAATCAAATCAACAGCGAAATCAAAATCTGAAGAGAACAGTGAAATCTCGATCTGTTAAAATCCGAATCAGCATCTTCGATCTGTTTTTTCACACTTACTGCTCTTCGATCGGTGGAAATCTCAATTTTGTGCGCTAATTTTCTGAAATTTTGAGGAGCTTCTGCGTTTTTCTACGTTTGTGCGCAAATTTTCTGAAATTTTGAGCAGCTTCTGCGTTTTTATACGTAGGGCATTAAAAGCGTGGGTAGTTATTTTGTTATTGCCGTTTATTTATTAAATGGGTAGGAGCTGTAATTATTTAGTGGGTAGAATTCTTTAATGGGTAGGGCAGGATAAATAGTTTCACTTTTATAGGTAGTCCTGTCTTTTCCCCATTTAATTACTGCAAAAGGAAAATCAGTGTATCATCTAAACTCATATCATATATTATGAAATTAGTTCATTTTCATTGGTTCCCACGCCTTTGTCCAATGTCACTAACATTATTTCACGAGTTTAAGTCAACGTATTAATAATCTGAAAAATATTTATACAATTAGATTACTTAAATAATCTAGTAAATAAGAGTCTAACTTTAAACCTCAAATTAAGCTATACTAATAGTATAGAATTATTATACCTGAAAGTCCGTATAAATATTCCGTATTCACGCAGGGGTCCAAGGATGGATCACACCCTAGGAATATGACGTAGACATTCTATCTTAATGCAAATATTATTGATTGCTTCGACGGTCCAAATGCATCGTTATGTTTACAAGATTTGTCAATCATTGTTTCAATTGGAGCTTGCTTATTTGAAAGAAAATATCAGTAATTCAATATTGGAAGAAACTCCCTAGTTGAAAGTTGGAAATACAACGACAAGTGTGTCACAATCCTAAGCAAACAATTTAGGACACGTGGAAAACAAGAGGAGAAGAAGTCAGCATCGGAGAATACTAGAAAGTTACAATCCAAAAGTAGTAACGTGCCACGCCATTGCCTATGAAAATTCTAAAAGAATTTACAGTACACAAACAAGGAATGCACGAGAGAAAAGATCAGGTCACCTTCACACAAAGCAAGAGTGTAACATCCATATTTCTGTCTTATGAATATACACTTCCACCTCAATTGATAAGTCCACAAGCACCTTTCTAACGGCGTCTGAAAGTGGCAGCCGGGCCAGGGGCGAATTTAGGGGGGCGGAAGAGGGTTCGCCGAAAAATTGCACTGTATATACAAGGCAAATATGTTTTTTACCTCTATATATTAAGTTTTGAACCCCCTTAATATAACTCAAAAGTGTAGCTTAGTGGTCAAGGGGGTTCAAAACCTAGCTATAGTTTTTTTTTTTGAACCCCCTTCATGGAGATCCTGCCTCCGCCACTGGCCGGACAACTAAACATGAACTGAAATACTAGAGTATGCAAAAAGATCCAAGATGTGAACATGAAAAACTGGAAAACCTGGTGATTAGTTCACAAGCCTGTGAATATCAAACCTGATGATTCGTTAAGTAAATGGACCTTGAGCTTAAATCAACTCCAAAAACTAGCTCATGAGATCGAATTTGCCCAAAAACCATACAAGAATACAAAAACTCAGTCCCTCAATCAATGCGACACAATCTAACAGTTCATTATGTTCTCTAACAGTCCCTCCATTGTTAAGACCTCTCATGTTCAGAAGTTAGAAGTTGCGGGAATAAGGATGCTAAGATGGATGTATGGTCATACTAGGAGGGATAGGATTACGAATAATGATATCCGAGATAAGGCTAATTCAGTATAGGGCTAGCTATAACATGACACTTTTTTTCTAAACGGGTTCAAGTCACAATCTTGATTTGGATCTAGTATAATAACTAGATAACTATCACTACTCTGCGTGCTTTCTTTTAGAATTCTGCTCTCCGTTTCACATGAAAAGACAACCTACTGATAACAACCATCACAAGACTAGTATGTCTTCAGGCATATTATCAAACAAACAATTGGCTAACTACTTAAAAGAAACAAAGAATACCTTTAGCAGCCAGCTCAAAATAAAATTTCCTAAGACGGATAGAAATCACAGCATCCTAAACAAGTACTAGGATCCGGAAATGTCCTTTCAAGAATTGGCAACTAGTGCAGACTGTGTATCTGGCAGCCCTCACACTGTTCCACCAAATAATTCTATTCCTTAAAACAAAATTCCAAAACTAATGCCAGCACCTTCTTTGATGGTGACAAAACCAAATATCGATAACTGTCAAGTCCTCTAAACACATGAATGGGCCTAAAGACTACAACTTTTCTTACTTCCCATCATTGAGAAAGAAAAGTAGCAAACAAAACAAAAGAGCCTGATGCTACAATCTATAAAGGGAGCAATATGCAGATCCAGGCACATAAAGGATACAATAGTAATGAGACCTCAACTTTCACTAAGATACATACAATATTATTCTTTTTTCATAGAGAAACAGTCTTAACAAGCACACAGTAATACACATTTGTTGATGAGTTGAACAATATTTATCATACAGAACATTTTTCTTTTATTCTAGGTACAGCTAAGTTCCCAAAATACAGACTCTGTCTTAAGCAATGGACATGAAAATTCCTAACTACTCTGCGGAGACGACGGAGAAGGTACAACTACCAAAAACCAAGGATGTACAAATAAACATCAAGGCATCCTAACAAGTAAATGGAGGTATCCTGCAAGTCGATTCGACTGGAAAATTGGAATGTAATCAACTCCACAACAACATTAGAAATTTTGTCACAACCTGTTTGACAGCTTATATTTCATCGTTCTTGAAGTTGTATATTAGTTAGTACTAATTCAGGGCGAACAAAATTGAGCTTAGAGGGAAAGAGATGCTTTTCTTTATAGCAGTTCTGACAAATCGAATAAGCCAAAGCTCAATTCAAAGTATATAGTATTGTTATTAATGACACATAAAAACACCATAAGAGAGTCAATAGATCAAACATGCTTTAATAGTAGCAGGCTAGCAGCAGCGGGATGTACAATGATCACCTACAAATAGAATACCTAAAACAATGTGGCAAATCAATGAAGAGGCATCATCTACGCATTCAACAGGAATCAAGACCGGCATCAAGAGAAATAAGAGCACCACCAAGTTTAGGTTTTCACCACGCACTCTTCTTCTTCGAACCATAGTAATTAACATACCACTTCACAAACTTCTTCAACCCTATTTCCAAGTCAGTAGTAGGCTTATACCCCAGCTCCTTTTGCGCCAAAGTAATATTAGCATGCGTAAACGGCACATCCCCATTCCTTGGCATTTGCAAAACCTTCTTTTTTGCCTTCACCTTCAACAACTTTTCCAAAATACTCACAAGTCTACCAACAGGCACCGGCTTCGTGTTACCCAAATTATAAATCCTCAATTGGGCAACACCCTTCTTCTTTCCACCACTGCCTGTGCTCTTTTTCGCTGTATCCAATGCTGCCAAACAACCTTTTACCACATCATCAATGTAAGTAAAATCCCTAGCAACACTACCATGATCAGATGTCTCAAAAATCTTGATTTCCTTGCCTCTCAAAATATCTTTAGTAAAGAAAAAATATGCCATATCGGGCCTTCCCCACGGCCCATAAACCGTGAAAAAACGTAATCCAGTAATCGAAAGCCCGTGTATATGATTATAAGTATGAGCAATTTCTTCACCAGCCTTTTTGGTGGCTGCATACAAACTAGCAGGCTGATCAGTTCTATCTTTTTCTGAAAAGGGTACTTTAGAATTCAATCCATAAACAGAACTTGATGAAGCCCACACAATACTAGGCTGTGGATTGGCCATTTTACATGCTTCAAGTAAACTAACAAAACCAGCTATATTACTATGAACATAAGAACCTGGATTCTGCATTGCATATCTAACTCCGGCTTGAGCCGCCATATGCATGACATGTGTAAAAGCAACAGCATCAAACAGCTTTTTTAACAAAACAGCATCATTTAAATCACCATCAACGATATAAATACCTGAACGTTCAAGCAGGCCCATTCGGGCTTTTTTCAGCCCGACATCATAGTAATGGTTGAAATTATCCAGGCCCAAAACGCCATCCCCACGGCGTTTTAGAGCAAGCGACACATGGGACCCCACAAAACCGGCTGCACCGGTGACTAGGACGGTAAAGCCGGTCTTAGACCTGGGTCGGGCCGAGGCACGAACCCGACGTTCCCAGTTCGGGCCGAGCGCTGCTGGAGGCGAAACAGTGTTTTTCAGGCTCCGGCGGTTGCTTCCGGCGGAGGGGTTGGTCGGCGGCGAGAAGAAGAAGAACAAAACGATGAAACAGATGAAGAGGAAGGACCAAAGTGTAAACCTGGGGAAAAGTGTGGGGTGAAAACGGAGACGATAGAGACTGTAGGGTGAAGATTTATCGGGCTTAAACTTTCCGGGGGTTGAAGGAATGGCGTCCAAATGTGTTAAAATGGGCTTCAATTGAGTCATCTTTTTTCACTATGATCAACCAGTCAACAAGTTAAAATCTTTTGGTGTTTGCATATGAAGAAACGAAAAAAGATTGAGACTTTTTGGGTTTTATGATTCAGTCTGAAAATTCACTTTGGTTTTTGGAGATTTTAAGGAAGAAAAAGAGAGTCCGAGGAGGGGAAGAGGTTTTGTGTCGATGGTTTCGGGCCGGCGGGGGTGGTGTGTATTGGGAAAGTAAAAAGGCAACATTATATTACTACTTTATATTTTCCATAAAAAGATTCATAGAATGTGCATACTTTAGTGGATTGCGTGTAATTTTCTTTTTTATTTTTCTATGGTAAATACTTGAATGGTTCTTTATATTGACTTTTAATAGGAAAATTAATAAAATAAAAACACGTATTGATTAATTTTTCTCCCATTAATTTAGGAGATAGAAAAGGGGAAAAAATTATTTTCAGGCTCTATTTTTTATTATTATTTGGGAACTCTTAATTGAACTCCTCTATTTAGGCTGTTTGTTTATGGAAATATTTTTGCAAAGCTTTTGAAAAACCAAACTTGGTTAACCTTTTTTGAGTAACATTTTCAAAAATTTCTGTAGAAAAGTGTCTCCAAACTTCATAAGAAAATTACTTTTACGGAAGTATATCAAAACTTTTAAATAAGTGAATAATATTGTAAACTATATGTGCAATGTATTTTAAATTTTTTTGAATATAGAGACATATATACACAAATGCATGCATATATAATTTAAGAAAATTGTCCAAATTCACCAATTTTTTTGGTTTAATTATTTAATTATTTTCGAAGTAGACCAGTATTAATATTTTATTCTGTAAATTTAGGCAACCGGATCTACTACATTTTTGTTAGGAGATTTGCTGTATATCTTGACCAAGGAAATGGAAATGAAATAGTGGAGGTTTCTTTAATTATGACCAATAAGTAGTTAATGACAATTATTGCGTGTGATTGAGTTAGAAATCTTTTGAATTAAATGCTCAGTCGTGTGTAAAAGTAAATACTTATATTTCATAGAATCACGGTCCTTGCTTATTAATTTATGCAAGATGTTTATTTTGCTAATGTGTACAATAATTGTGCGTTAAATGTACCATAAGAAACATGTGATTCTTATTTCTAGTTAGCTACTGCACCAAAAGGTCCAAAGCCAAATTCAACAAACAACAACATACCTAGTAATATCCCATAACGTAGGGCTCTGAGGAGAGTAGTATGTACGCAGACCTTACCCCTATCTTGTGATGATAGAGAGGCTATTTCCAATAGACCCTCGGCTCAGGAGTCCAAATCCGTTCCATTTTAATGTAAAATCGATTTTTTTTTTATGTCGCCATTACCCTCCATTCTGTTGGGTTTTTAAGGTATTTAATTAATATATTAAATACTTAAAAGAGGGTGAATGGGAAATGGAGGGAAATGAAATTTTTGAGTGAAATTTTAAGTTCCCCCTCCCTTGACAAATGGGCATTGTCCCATATTGGAAGAGGAAGAGGTTTTTTATGGGTTTATAAGCAATTGCTTTTCTTCTAGCTCTTAAAGAGTTGAGAAGAAGGCAAGCCTTCGCGCCGTCGTCGTCGTCGCTCGCTCGGCTCGGCTTCGGCTTCGGCTACGGCTACGGCTACGGTCAGAATTTTAACTATGATTTTCTGAGTTTCTTCTCCTTCTTCTGCATACTTTTAGCATCAAACAAAGCAAAAAGTAAGTGTGATTTGCTACCGAACTATGTGTTCGCTGAAATACTGGGGTTTGAAGTACCACTACACCAGTGTGTAATTCGTTCTATCCTGCGAGGAAATAATCCATAACCTTGGGTACTAGGAGGGGATTAAATTCCTTAAGGAAACACTGTGAATTCAGTGGGCTCGAATTGGTTTTATGTCATTTCTGTTTATGTCCATTTCTGTTTATACTCATTTATATTTCCAGAATTATTTTACAAATACAGTCTAGTAACAAGCTAAAGGAATTTAATTTGATTTCTGTATTTGTACTTACTGTTTCTAGAAGAGTAAAACCTTTGTGGTTTTGTACTCTATTAAAATCTGCGTGATTTTAACGTTTGTGTCATTCTTTTACAGAAATGACTAATGAAAATGAGAACCAAGTTGTTCCAATGGTGACTGCCAATGCCTCAACAAGTCGAACGACACCGGCAGCATTGGCACCGGCGGAGAAACCCGGAAAATTTTCCGGGATTGATTTCAAGCGCTGGCAGCAAAAGATGTTCTTCTATTTGACTACTCTAAGTCTCTAGAAGTTCATCAAGGAAGATGTTCCTGTGCTGTCCGACGAAACTCCAGAAACTGAATGCTTTCTCGTGATTGAGGCGTGGAAGCATTCAGATTTTTTGTGCAAGAATTATATTCTAAGCGGGATGGAGGATGCTTTGTATAACGTCTACAGTGGCGTGGAAACGTCAAAGGAACTGTGGACTGCGCTTGAAAAGAAATACAAAACCGAAGATGCCGGGTTGAAAAAGTTTGTTGCTGCAAAGTTTTTGGACTACAAAATGGTAGATAGCAAGTCTGTTATTACCCAAGTCCAAGAATTGCAAGTGATTATTCACGATCTCCTTGCTGAAGGTATAACTCAAATTAATATTGACGTTGAAAGTAGTAATCTTGGTATTTTTACTAATAGAAATTTCATTGAAGGTCTTGTTATCAATGAAGCATTTCAAGTAGCAGCGATGATTGAGAAGTTGCCTCCTTTGTGGAAGGACTTCAAAAACTACTTGAAACACAAACGCAAGGAGATGTCCCTTGAAGATCTCATTGTTCGGTTGAGAATCGAAGAGGACAACAAAGCTGCTGAAAAGAGAGGCCGTGGAAACTCAACAATAATGGGAGCAAATATTGTTGAAGAGAATAAAAAGAGGAAGAAGGCTTCTGGACCAAAATACAACCCAAGCAAGAAGCGGTTCAGTGGAAACTGCTACAACTGTGGAAAAACTGGACACAAATCTACGGAGTGTCGTGCTCCAAAGAAAGACAAGAAGAAGGGTCAAGCAAACATGGTTGAAAAGCGTGATGATGTTGATGATTTATGTGCCATGCTTTCCGAATGCAACTTGGTGGGCAATCCTAAAGAGTGGTGGATTGATTCTGGAGCCACTCGCCATGTTTGTGCTGTTAGAGAAGCTTTTGCTTCTTATGCTCCCGTTGGACCCGATGAGACGATTTCTATGGGAAATGCTTCAAAGGCGAAGATTGAAGGATGTGGGAAGATATTTCTCAAAATGACTTCCGGCAAAGTGGTGACNAGGTATACACTAAAGTTCGACGGTTCAAAGATATCAAATCTACCGATTGATCGAGTATATCCGACATAAGTTCACTACGGAAAGTTCAAAGGGAAACCTACTTATCCAGATGCAATTAATCCTTACTTGTGAATCACACAGTTTTTCATGCATACTTCCGTGATATAGCCATTCCCCATTCATGTGGGGGATTGTTGGGTTTTTAAGGTATTTAATTAATATATTAAATACTTAAAAGAGGGTGAATGGGAAATGGAGGGAAATAAAATTTTTGAGTGAAATTTTAAGTTCCCCCCTTGGCAAATGGGCATTGTCCCATATTGGAAGAGGAAGAGGTTTTTTATGGGTATATAAGCAATTGCTCTTCTTCTAGCTCTTAAAGAGTTGAGAAGAAGGCAATCCTCGCGCCGTCGTCGTCGTCGTCGTCGCTCGCTCGGCTCGGCTCGGCTTCGGCTCGGCTCGGCTCGGCTTCGGCTTCGGCTTCGGCGCTCGGCTTCGGCTTCGGTCAAATGATTGATTGATTAACTTTTTGGACCAAATTTATTTGTTAATAGTAAAATATTAACAGAAATGTTATTAAATATTTGTTTTAATAACAAAATATTAATATTAAATATTAATATTAAATCCAATCCGTTTTTCTGTTTTGGTAACAGAAAAGTAACTACCCTCTTCAATTTTCCCTCTTTATTTTCCCTCTTTATTATTGAGTAAATGGCCATTTATGTAATGGCATTTATGCTGTGGGCGTTTTGCATAAACAGCCATTCTGAAGAGTTGCACCTCTTCAGATTTCAGCCTAACTTTGGCTGTAAATACAACACTATTCTGCTCAGAATTTCACTACGATTTTCTGAGTTTCTTCTCCTTCTTCTGCATACTTTTAGCATCAAACAAAACAAAAAGTAAGTGTGATTTGCTACCGAACTTTGTGTTCGCTGAAACACTGGGGTTTGAAGTACCACGACACCAGTGTGTAATTCGTTCTATCCTGGGAGGAAATAATCCATAACCTTGGGTACTAGGAGGGGATTAAATTCCTTAAGGAAACACTGTGAATTCAGTGGGCTCGAATTGGTTTTATGTCATTTCTGTTTATGTTCATTTCTATTTATACTCATTTATATTTCCAGAATTATTTTACAAATACAGTCTACTAACAAGCTTAAGGAATTTAATTTGATTTCTGTATTTGTACTTACTATTTCTGGAAGAGTAAAACCTTTGTGGTTTTGTACTCTATTAAAATCTACGTGATTTTAACGTTTGTGTCATTCTTTTACAGAAATGACTAATGAAAATGAGAACCAAGCTGTTCCAATGGTGACTGCCAATGCCTCAACAAGTCGAACGACACCGGCAGCATTGACACCGGCGGAGAAACCCGGAAAATTTTCCGGGATTGATTTCAAGTGCTGGCAGCAAAAGATGTTCTTCTATTAGACTACTCTAAGTCTCCAGAAGTTCATCAAGGAAGATGTTCCTGTGCTGTCCGACGAAACTCCAGAAACTGAACGCTTTCTCGTGATTGAGGCGTGGAAGCATTCAGATTTTCTGTGCAAGAATTATATTCTAAGCGGGCTGGAGGATGCTTTGTATAACGTCTACAGTGGCGTGGAAACGTCAAAGGAACTGTGGACTGCGCTTGAAAAGAAATACAAAACCGAAGATGCCGGGTTGAAAAAGTTTGTTGCTGCAAAGTTTTTGGACTACAAAATGGTAGATAGCAAGTCTGTTATTACCCAAGTCCAGGAATTGCAAGTGATTATTCACGATCTCCTTGTTGAAGATATAACTCAAATTAATATTGATGTTGAAAGTAGTAATCTTGGTATTTTTACTAATAGAAATTTCATTGAAGGTCTTGTTATCAATGAAGCATTTCAAGTAGCAGCGATGATTGAGAAGTTGCCTCCTTTGTGGAAGGACTTCAAAAACTACTTGAAACACAAACGCAAGGAGATGTCCCTTGAAGATCTCATTGTTCGGTTGAGAATCGAAGAGGACAACAAAGCTGCTGAAAAGAGAGGCCGTGGAAACTCAACAATAATGGGAGCAAATATTGTTGAAGAGAATAAAAAGAGGAAAATGAAAGATGATGGCACTATTGACAAGTATAAGGCAAGACTTGTGGTCAAAGGGTATAGACAACGAGAAGGTCTTGACTATTTTGATACATACTCTCCAGTTACAAGAATTACATCTATACGAACGTTAGTAGCGTTAGCTGCAGTTTATGGTCTTGAAATTCATCAAATGGATGTTAAGACGGCCTTCTTAAATGGAGAGTTGGAGGAAAAAATTTACATGGAACAACCTGAAGGGTTTGTGGTTCCAGGTAAAGAAAAGAAGGTCTGTAGACTTGTTAAGTCCCTTTACGGATTAAAACAAGCACCCAAACAATGGCATGCTAAATTTGACCAAACAATGTTGTCAAATGGATTTAAGATAAATGAATGTGATAAATGTGTGTACATTAAAAATGTTCCAAATCACATAGTCATTGTTTGCTTATATGTGGATGATATGCTCATAATGAGTAATGATATTGCCAATATAAATGCTACTAAGCGTATGCTAACTAGCAAGTTTGATATGAAAGACTTGGGAGTTGTTGATTTAATTCTGGGAATTAAGATCCATAAGACTTCTCAAGGTCTAGCATTGTCACAATCTCATTATATTAAGACAGTACTTGAAAAATTCAAGCACTTGGGCTTTAAAGTTGCAAAGACTCCAATTGATGTGAATCTTGCATTAGCAAAGAACAAAGGCCAGAGCATATCACAATTGGATTATGCTCGTGTGTTGGGTTGCTTAATGTACATCATGAATTGTACACGACCAGATATAGCTTGTGCTATAAGTAAATTGAGTCGATATACGAGCAATCCAGGCCAATCTCATTGGATGTCCATGAAACGAGTTTTGGGGTATTTAGTACATACCCAGGATTTTGCTTTGCACTACAATAAATATCCGGCGGTCATTGAGGGATACTGTGATGCAAATTGGATCACCGGATCAACTGATTCCAAGTCCACAAGTGGATATGTATTCACTATTGGTGGAGGAGCGGTATCTTGGAAGTCATCCAAACAAACTTGTATTGCCCGCTCTACAATGGAGGCTGAGTTCATAGCCTTGGATAAAGCCGGTGAAGAAGCTGAATGGCTCCGAAATTTCTTGGAAGATATTCCATTTTGGCCCAAACCGTTGGCACCAATATGCATACATTGTGATAGTCAAGCGGCAATTGGAAGGGCTGGGAGCGTTATGTATAACGGTAAGTCTCGCCATATACGACGAAGACATAAAACCGTTAGACAATTACTCTCTAGAGGAATTATCACGATTGACTATGTAAAGTCAAGTGATAATGTGTCGGATCCACTTACAAAAGGCCTAACTAGAGAGGTAGTTGAGAAGTCATCAAAGGGAATAGGACTGTGGCCGAGAACAAGTCATAGTGGCGGTAACTCTACCTAGAAGACTGGAGATCCCAAGATCTAGGTTCAAGGAGATCAAACAAAGTCATTTATGACGGTTCAATATTGTCAACTAAACTTTTGGTCCATTCTTGTGATGAGACAATGTTCAGTACCAAGGATAAAGCATTAAGGCTTTTTAATGATTTCTAAATTTGATACAGGATATATCAAATAGTGTATCTACGGGATGACACGTTTAGGAATCACCTATGTAAGTGTGAAGTGTTAGCCGCTTCAAGGAGAACATTGTAAGGCCAGTTCTCTACGCACTTATGAAACCAGGCGGTGTTCATGGCTGAAACGAACACAACAATGAGAACCAAAGACGGTTAAGGGTTGGTTGTGTGACTTGTGGTTGTCTTGGTATACACTAAAGTTCGACGGTTCAAAGATATCAAATCTACCGATTGATCGAGTATATCCGACATAAGTTCACTACGGAAAGTTCAAAGGGAAACCTACTTATCCAGATGCAATTAATCCTTACTTGTGAATCACACAGTTTTTCATGCATACTTCCGTGATATAGCCATTCCCCATTCATGTGGGGGATTGTTGGGTTTTTAAGGTATTTAATTAATATATTAAATACTTAAAAGAGGGTGAATGGAAAATGGAGGGAAATGAAATTTTTGAGTGAAATTTTAAGTTCCCCCTCCATTGACAAATGGGCATTGTCCCATATTGGAAGAGGAAGAGGTTTTTTATGGGTTTATAAGCAATTGCTTTTCTTCTAGCTCTTAAAGAGTTGAGAAGAAGGCAAGCCTTCGCGCCGTCGTCGTCGTCGCTCGCTCGGCTCGGATTCGGATTCGGATTCGGATTCGGATTCGGATTCGGATTTGGTCAAAGATCGATTGATTGATTAATTTTTTGGACCAAATTTATTTGTTAATAGTAAAATATTAACAGAAATGTTATTAAATATTTGTTTTAATAACAAAATATTAATATTAAATATTAATATTAAATCCAATCCGTTTTTCTGTTTTGTAACAGAAAAGTAACTACCCTCTTCAATTTTCCCTCTTTATTTTCCCTCTTTATTGTTGAGTAAATGGCCATTTATGTAATGGCATTTATGTTGTGGGCGTTTTGCATAAACAGCCATTCTGAAGAGACCCAACTTTGGCTATAAATACAACACTATTCTGCTCAGAATTTTAACTACGATTTTCTGAGTTTCTTCTCCTTCTTCTGCATACTTTTAGCATCAAACAAAGCAAAAAGTAAGTGTGATTTGCTATCGAACTTTGTGTTCGCTGAAACACTGGGGTTTGAAGTACCACTACACCAGTGTGTAATTCGTTCTATCCTGGGAGGAAATAATCCATAACCTTGGGTACTAGGAGGGGATTAAATTCCTTAAGGAAACACTGTGAATTCAGTGGGCTCGAATTGGTTTTATGTCATTTATGTTTATGTTCATTTCTGTTTATACTCATTTATATTTCCAGAATTATTTTACAAATACAGTCTAGTAACACATTCCACCTCCACCCCCAACACACACACAGCAAGTAAAATAATGGTCGGTATTTGCAAAGATATTTTTTTTAATTACATTTATGTACTTATACTAAAGTCTAAAAATATAAAATAATTTTATGATATTAAGTCACTTAGAATAATTGCAAGTAATTGCTCAAAATTAGTGAAACTTGTTTACTGAAAAATAAGACATGCAATATGGTACAATCATATTAAATTACAGTAATAATATAAATGTATATAAGTTAAATAGATGGAGCAATATTAAGTGGATCTACCTTTTGAAAGCAGATGCAATCTCACCTAGTAATTAGTATTGGTTAAAATTATATACGTATATATGACATATCCTTTACACTAGAAAGATTTTGGAAGCACCTTTGTACAAGAGATCTCAAGTGAGGAGTACCAATATAGTCTGTGATAGTACAAGGGTTCTCCTCTTTTCTTTGTTACCAATACCAACAAATAGCAATCAAAATATATGTTAGTCATATGTATTCGTAAAATAAATTCTGGAAACAGAAACAACAAAAAACATAAATGTAGAAAAAGCATAAATTAATCCAAACTCAATAAATTCATAATGTTTTTTTATTCGTAAAATAAATTCTGGAAACAGAAACAACAAAAAACATAAATGTAGAAAAAGCATAAATTAATCCAAACTCAATAAATTCATATTTTTTTTAACGAACTTGATCCCATTTTAGTACCCGATGTTTAAGATTATTTTCTCCTAGAAAGAACGGATTACACACACTGGTGCAGCGGTACTTCAACCCCAGTATTTCAACGGACACAAATGGCGGCAGCAATCACATACTTACTTTTTGTTGTTTGAAAACAATGCAAAAAGAAGGAGAGTATTTCAGAATTTTCGTTAGGAAAATCCAAGGGAATGGCCTGGTATTATAGCCATCAGTTGAGTTCAAACGAAAAGGTGCAAATCTTCAAGATGGCCTTTCGCATAAAACGGCTATAACGAAAAATAAAACCGAAGGGAAACTAAAATACCGTTACAGAAACGATCGATTTGGATTAGATATTAATACTATTAATCAACCAATCAGATCATTTGACCAAATTCAAATCTAAATTTGAAGCTAAGGCCTAAACGAGCGATGATGACGACAACGCGAGACTCGCCTTCTTCTCAACTCTTTAAGAGCTAGAAGTGTACTATATATATTCAAAAAATGAGTTTTCCTCCTCCAGTAGGGGTGTACAAACAGAAGCGAAAAACCGCAACAAACCGAAAAGTCAAACCAAGCTGATTAAAAAACCCGATAGGTTTGGTTTGGTATTGATTAAAGAAACCCGAACCAAACCGACATATAATTATATAATAATTTTTTTATACTTTTAAGATTTTATATAGAATTTTCCTTAAAAATTTTCTAGAAATATTTGGGATTATCTTATGAGATGTAATACTTATTAGAATATGAAGTGCTCCATTTTTTATTAACTTTAAATAATGTATGATCACTTTCTTATCAAGTGTTATTGAAACGCGACAATCTCTTTGTTCTTATTTATTCATATGTCAAGATCTATTAAATTTTTATATCTTTTTCGAATTTGAAGTGGTATTTCGATAATTGAAAATTAAATAGAACATATCATTAGTAAGGTATCATATTGATTTTTATATTTATTTAAATTTTTTATAAGTAAATATATGTTTAATAAAAATTTAAAAAATTGACAAACATATGATCATATTATTATTTTAGTTATTGGCATAATATTCATGTAATAAAAAAATCTGAAAAATCCGACAAACCGAACCAATCCAAACCGATATAGTTGGTTTGGTTTGGTTTTAATAAAAACCGAACTAACTCGATCCATGTACACTCCTACCTCCAATATGGGACAATGCACTTTTGTAGAGGAGAAAAATTCAAAATTTTCATTTCCTTTTACGGAAGCATATCAAAACTTTTAAATAAGTGAATAATATTGTAAACTATATGTGCAATGTATTTTAAAAATTTTTGAATACAGTGACATGTATACACAAATGCATGCATATATATGTCCGAATTCACCAATTTTTTTGGTTTAATTATTTAATTATTTTCGAAGTAGACCAGTATTAATATTTTATTTTGTAAATTTAGGCAACCGGATCTACTACATTTTTGTTAAGAGATCTGCTGTATATCTTGACCAAGGAAATGGAAATGAAATAGTGGAGGTTTCTTTAATTATGACCAATAAGTAGTTAATGATAATTATTGCGTGTGATTGAGTTAGAAAACTTTTGAATTAAATGCTCAGTCGTGTGTAAAAGTGAATATATTTCATAGAATCATGGTTCTTACTTATTAATTTATCCAAGACGTTTATTTTGCTAATGTGTACAATAATTGTGCGTTAAATGTACCATAAGAAACATATGATTATTCTTATTCTTTCTAGTTAGATACTGCTCCAAATACACACACACCCACAGCAAGAAAGCCATTTATGGTCGTTATTTGCAAAGATATTTCTTAATTACATTTATGTACTTGTATTAAAGTCTAAAAATAGAAAACAATTTTATGAGATTAAGTCACTCAAAAATAATCGCAAGTGAAATAAGTGAAACTAGTTTACTGAAAAATAAGACATGCAATATGGCACGATATATTAAATTAATTACATTAATAATATAAATGTATATATGTTAAATCTATTGAAATATAAACTTCAATTAAAATAAATAGATGGAGCAATATCAAGTGGATCTACCTTTTGAAAGCGGATGCAATCTCACTAATTAGTTTCGGTTCAAAATATACTGTCTAAACCTTTTTATAACAGCATTGTTTGTTCTGATACTTTTTGGATGTTATAATGAAGTGATGTTATAAAGAAAATATATTATAATATATTCCCCGATCCACAATAAGTAACCATTTTACCTTTTTATTTTGGTCCAAAATAAGTGCCATTTAATAATCAATAAGGAATTAATTTTATTTTTTTCAAAAAATTTGCCGTTATTTACATATTCCAATGTGTCAAGGTAATGATTAATTAAGGTTAAGTTAGTGAATACATCTTTTTTTCTCCAGGTGTTCGTATTTCTTTAATGGATATGTCAAAGGTAAAATGATCACTTATTGTGGGCCGGGGGGAGGGGGGGTAATATAAAAAATCAATTCCGGAAAAAAATTTAAATTTTATAGTAAATAAGAGTTACAAAAAATATTGTTATATAGGGATCTGACTGTACATATTTATCGCATTTACTTTACACTAATAGATTTTGGAAGCACCTTTGTATGAGATCTCAAATGAGGGGTGCCAATATAGCGTGTGATAGTATAAAGAGTTCTCTTCTCTTTGTTACCAATACGAACAAATAGCAATCTGTTATAAAATAAAGACTGTAAAATAAAGACAAGTATGAGAGAAACTGATATATTATTCGAATTCCAAACTGATGTAAATAATGAACTGATATTTCTTCTATTTTTAGAAGAAAGGAAGCTGCTGTGTAAGCTGCTACTGCAAGCTGCTGCTGCAAGCTGCTATGTAAGCTGCTACTGTAAGCTGCTGTGTAAGCTGCTACAAGCTGCTGTGTAAGCTGTTACTGTACCAGATATGGATAATCTTATACTGAGACTAATGTTTATCCATAACCGGGTATCGAAAGGATACGCTCATTATACAAATATGGATAATCTTCTACCGGGGGTAATGTTTATCCACAACCGGGTATCGAAAGGATAAGCTTATTATACCTGATATAGATAATCTTCTACCGGGGGTAATGTTTATCCATAACCGGGTACCGAAGTGATAAGCTTCTTCAGGAGGCTTATTTCCAATAGAGTACTCAATAGATAAACATATTAACGGCGGAGTCCCATATGGATAAGCTTCTTCAGGAAGCTTATTTACAACGGAGTACTAAATGAACATCCACAATATAATATATTTATAACACTCCCCCTTGGATGTTCATTAAAAGATAATGTGTCTCATTAAAACCTTACTAGGAAAAACCACGTGGGAAAAGAAATCCTAGTGAAGGAAAAAGAGTACACATATTTAGTAATACGCATTGCTAGGTGCCTCATTAAAAACCTTATAAGGAAAACCCCATGGGAAAAAACCTTAGTAAGGAAAAAAGAGTGCATCGCGTATTTTACTCCCCCTGATGAAAACCTTGTTTCAAATATTTGAGTCTCCGCATTTCAATTTTGTATACCATCTTCTCAAATGTTGAAGTTGGCAAAGATTTAGTGAATAAATCAGCTGGATTATCACTTGAACGGATTTGTTGCACATCAATGTCACCATTTTTCTGAAGGTCGTGTGTGTAGAATAATTTTGGTGAAATGTGCTTCGTTCTGTCTCCTTTTATAAATCCCCCCTTCAATTGGGCTATGCACGCATCATTGTCTTCGTATAAAATTGTGGGTCTTTTCTCACATTCCAAGCCACATTTTTCTCGAATAAAATGAATTATTGATCTCAACCATACGCATTCCCTACTTGCTTCATGAATAGCTATTATCTCAGCATGATTTGAAGAAGTAGCAACAATAGATTGCTTTGTGGAGCGCCATGATATGACAGTACCTCCATATGTAAACACGTACCCGGTTTGAGATCGTGCTTTATGGGGATCAGATAAATAACCTGCATCTGCATAACCAACAAGATCTGCACTATCTTTGTTAGCATAAAACAAACCCATATCAAGAGTTCCCTTTAAATATCGCAATATATGCTTAATCCCGTTCCAATGTCTTCGTGTAGGAGAAGAACTGTATCTTGCTAGTAAATTAACAGAAAATGATATGTCAGGCCTTGTAGCATTAGCAAGATACATTAGTGCACCAATTGCACTGAGATAGGGTACTTCGGGACCAAGGAGTTCCTCATCCTCTTCTGGAGGTCGGAACAAATCCTTATTCACTTCAAGTGATCGAACAACCATTGGTGTACTCAATGGGTGCGCTTTGTCCATGTAAAAGCGTTTTAAGATCCTTTCTGTATATGCAGATTGATGGATAAAGATTCCGTCTGCTAAATGTTCAATTTGCAGACCAAGACAAAGTTTTGTCTTTCCAAGATCTTTCATCTCAAATTCTTTCTTAAGATATTCAATTGCCTTTTGGAGCTCTTCTGGAGTTCCAACAAGATTTATGTCATCAACATAAACAGCAAGTATAACAAATTCTGATGCCATTTTCTTTATAAAAATACATGGACAAATAACATCATTTATGTAACCTTCTTTCAGCAAATATTCACTAAGGCGATTATACCACATGCGCCCAGACTGCTTTAAACCGTACAAAGATCTTTGTAGTCTAATTGAATACATTTCATGAGATTTTGAATTCGCTTCAGGCATTTTAAATCCTTCAGGGATTTTCATATAAATTTCATTATCAAGTGAACCATACAGATAAGCTGTAACTACATCCATTAGATGTATTTCAAGCTTTTCATGTAGTGCTAAACTGATGAGATATCGAAATGTTATGGCATCCATAACAGGTGAATATGTTTCATCAAAATCGACTCCAGGTCGTTGTGAGAATCCTTGTGCAACAAGGCGAGCTTTGTATCTTTCAACTTCATTTTTATCATTCCTTTTTCGCACAAAAACCCATTTATGACCAACTGGTTTTATACCAGCAGGTGTTTGGACTACTGGTCCAAATACCTCTCTTTTAGCAAGTGACTTCAATTCCAATTGAATTGCCTCTTGCCATTTTGGCCAATCAGATCTTTGTCGACATTCTTCGACAGATCGAGGTTCAAAATCCTCACTATCTTGCATAATATTAAGTGCAACATTATATGCAAAAATATTATCCACCACTATTTCAGATCGATTTAAATTAATCCCATCACCGGTCGAACTTATTAAAAGTTCCTCACTTACATGAGCTTTGGGTTCATTGATTTCTTCAGGAATCTCAAAACTAATCAGATCTTGGGTCTGTTCAGGAGATCCCTTCATAGTATTATTTTGATCATTTGTCGATTTTCTTTTTCGAGGATTTCGATCCTTAGAACCCAAAGGCCTACCACGCTTCAGGCGTGCTTTAGGTTCACTAGCTCTCATGCTAGTAGATGGTCCTACTGGGACATCAATTCGGATAGGCACATTCTCTGCAGGGATATGTGACTTAGTTATCCTTTTCAAATCGGTAAATGCGTCTGGCATTTGATTTGCTATATTCTGTAAATGGATGATCTTCTGGACCTCCTGATTACATATAGGGGTACGTGGATCAAAGTGAGATAATGATGAAACTTTCCACACAATTTCTCTTTTGATTTCCTTTTTCTCTCCCCCTAATTGTGGGAAATTTGTTTCATCAAACCGACAATCTGCAAATCGAGCAGTAAATAAATCTCCTGTCAATGGTTCAAGATAGCGAATAATAGAGGGTGATTCAAACCCTACATATATTCCTATCCTTCTCTGTGGTCCCATCTTACTGCGCTGTGGTGGTGCTACTGGCACATATACAGCACATCCAAAAATTCGTAGATGGGCAATATTTGGTTCATGACCAAAAACTAATTGTGACGGAGAATATTTATTATAATGTGTCGGTCTGAGACGGATAAGTGATGCTGCATGCAAGATAGCATGTCCCCAAACAGTAGTGGGCAATTTTGTTTTCATAAGTAGTGGTCTTGCTATCAATTGTAGGCGTTTAATAAATGACTTTGCAAGGCCATTTTGAGTATGAACATAAGCTACAGGATGTTCAACTTTTATCCCAACTGATAGACAATAATCATCAAAAGCTTGAGATGAGAATTCTCCAGCATTATCTAGGCGAATAGTCTTTATAGGATAATCTGGAAATTGTGCCCTTAATCGAATTATTTGGGCTAATAGCTTTGCAAACGCCAGGTTGCGAGATGATAGTAGGCACACATGAGACCATCTTGAAGATGCATCTATTAGGACCATAAAATATCTAAACAATCCACTTGGTGGATGAATAGGTCCACATATATCCCCATGTATACGCTCTAAAAAGGCAGGGGATTCAATGCCAACCTTCATTGGTGATGGTCTAGTGATCATTTTGCCTTGATAACAAGCATCACAAGAAAATTCGTCATTTGTAAGAATCTTCAGGTTCTTTAATGGATGCCCACTCGAATTTTCAGTAATTCGTCTCATCATTATTGATCCAGGATGGCCCAAACGGCCATGCCAAAGCACAAAAGTATTTGAATCCGTAAACTTCTGGTTTACGATAGAGTGTGCTTCAACTGTTAATTTTTGAATAGTATAAGCCAGAAGATAAAGTTGGTAACTTTTCTACAATGCATTTCTGGCCAGAAATATTCTTCGTAATACAAAGATATTCCATGTTCATTTCATTTATTGTCTTAACATGATACCCATTTCGGCGGATATCTATAAAACTCAACAAGTTTCTTCGGGACTTGGAGGAGAACAATGCATTGTCTATAATAAGTTTTGTTCCCTTAGACAGAAATATAATGGCTCTTCCGGAGCCTTCAATCAAACTTATATTACCAGAAATTGTTGAAACATTTGCCTTTTCCTTATGCAAATAAGAAAAATATTTCCGATCCTTGAATATGGCATGAGTTGTTCCACTATGAATAACACAAATATCTTCATGATTTGTCTTTGATTCAAACACAATTTGAGAATTATCCATATTCTCAGATACTTTCAAAGTATTTGCTCAAGATGGCAGAGTCTCGTGCTGATAACGTGTTATAAAATAAAGACTGTAAAATAAAGACAAGTATAGAGAGAAACTGATATATTATTCGAATTCCAAACTGATGTAAATAATGAACTGATATCTCTTCTATTTATAGAAGAAAGGAAGCTGCTGTGTAAGCTGCTACTGCAAGCTGCTGCTGCAAGCTGTTGTGTAAGCTGCTACTGTAAGCTGCTGTGTAAGCTACTACAAGCTGCTGTGTAAGCTGTTAATATACCAGACATGGATAATCTTATACTGAGACTAATGTTTATCCACAACCGGGTATCGAAAGGATAAGCTTATTATACCTGATATAGATAATCTTCTACCGGGGGTAATGTTTATCCATAACCGGGTACCGAAGTGATAAGCTTCTTCAGGAGGCTTATTTCCAATAGAGTACTCAATAGAAAAACATATTAACGGTGGAGTCCCATATGAATAAGCTTCTTCATGAAGCTTATTTACAACGGAGTACTAAATGAACATCCACAATATAATATATTTATAACACAATCAAATATATTATTCTCAAATCAATAAGGCTTCAAACGTTGGAAGACACAAAACGGAGTTAAGAGGATAAGGCTCGAATATAATTTATTAAACTGGTAATGTAGATAATATTTTCTCCATTATATATATTATTAATTTATTGTAGTAGCTAAGCTACTTTAAGTTTTACGATAACAAATTTGATATTTTATGAATGATTGCGGTGGTCATTTTTTTTTTAGATAATTTGATTGTGTAAAAATTATTCCATACCATTAGTATATAGATATTAAATTAACTCGTACGGTTTTAGGTGAGGTGAGCTATATAAGGTGGGGTATGATGAGAAGTCTGCTTCCCATTCTTACGGTTTAATTCATTTTCACAAAGTAATAGTTGACTTATTATTGATGTTTTACATAAATAATAACAACAATAAATTCAGTGAAATTCCACAAGTGAGGTGTGGGGAGGGTAGTGTATATACACTTTACCCCTACTCTAGGAGGCGGATCCAGTATTTGAACTTTATGGGTTCAGATTCGCAGTTCTACCACATCTCATCTAATTTAATGGGTTCAAAATTTACTAATACATATTTAATAATTTTTTGGACAAAAAACTGGATAGGAACGAAAGCTATGAATTCAGTTGAATCCGCTTATACACTAGATACGCCTCTGCCTAGGAAGATAGAAAAGTTATTTCGGATAGACCCACAACTTTGATGTTTTACGTAACAACTAACTTAATTCTTGATTCAAATGATATTAGTGCATGACATAGTAATCTTTTTCTTGTTAATAAATAATATTATATTGACAAAGTAATCGTGTTGACAACAAAATGATAATGACTTCTTGAAAACTGAAAGCGTAAGTTGCTTAAAGTGATCATGATATATGCAGCCTCATCCCTATCATTATGCTACAATTACAAATAAAATCTTCATAAGAAGGCAAAGCTATGATGGTTAGTTACACAATCAATGAGGCTTTATTCTCATTGCAAGCTTTAAGTCCAAAGAGTTAAAATATAACTCTTTAATGAGAATACAACAACATAACGAGTGTAATTTTATAAAATAGGGTCTAGGTCTTTAATGAAAATATGAAAAAGAAAATGATCAATTTATCACAACATCGATAAATCTTTAATCCCTTTATGTATAACCAGTCTAGTAGGGCAACTCGAGTGATAACAAGCCAGAATTGGATTAAAAGTGTTTTCTCTCAAAAGTACTTTTGGTGAGAAGCAGTTTGTGTTTGGCTAATAAATTTGAAAAGTACTTCTGAGCAGCAATTAGTGTTTGGCCAAGCTTTAAAAAACTGCTTCTAAGTATATTTTTCACAAAAGTGCTTTTCAGAAAAGTGCTTTTGGAGAGAAGCTACTTTTTTCTGCTTCTCCAAACTGCTTCTGCTTCTCCTCAAAAGCACTTTTTGTCTTTTCAAAAGCTTGGCCAAACACCTTAATTTTAGAAAAAAAGCACTTTTGGCCCAAAAAAATATTTTTGCCTCAAAAGAATCTTGGCCGAACAGGCTATAAGTGAGAAATGGGATAGAAAAAACATTTTGAATATAAATAGATAAGTTCCTAAGTAGGACTAGAAATAGAGTAACTTTAGTATTTAAGATTGACTAAAGTTTTGGTTTTAAATATTTTAAATTATTTTAGTTTATAATAAGTCAAACAAACAAGGAATGGAGGGAGAATCTGGTTTTTTCTATAGAGAAAATTCTTAAAAGTCACTTACATGTATACTGTGACGACCCGATAGGTTATCTTATGTTTTTGAACCTAATTCTGCGTTTTAAAGGCCTTAAACACCTCATCTTAAACTTGCTCGATTTGCGCGCGTAGTCCGGATATATTTCCGGAAAGCTTTTATGTTTAAAATTTGAGAAAATATGAAATTTTTGCCTCAAAATCCATTTGAATTAACTCCGGTCAACGTTTTGAGCAAAAGGACCCAGATTCGTGTTTTCACGGTCCCGACGGGTCATGTATCGTGATTTGCGACTTGGGCGTATGCCCAGAATCGAATTCGAAAATCCCTAGCCCGAGTTATCGGACTTTGTTGAAATTTGAAAGTTAAAAGCTTAACGACTTTGAAATGTTTGACCATTGTTTGACTTTTTGGATATCGGGTCCGTATTTTATTTTCGAAATTCGATATAGGTCCGATACTACATTTATGACTTGTCTGTCAAATTTGGTGAGAAACGGAGTTGGTTTGACGTGATTCGGACGTCCGGTTGTGAAATTAGAAGTTCATGAGTTTTCTTGAAGATTTCCTTTGATTTGATGCTCAATTCGGAACTCTAGGTGTTATTTTGGCGATTTGATCGCGCGAGCAAGTTTATATGATATTTTTAGACTTGTGTGAATATTTGGTTCAGAGCCCCGAGGGCACGGGTGAGTTTCGGATAGGCTAGGGAGTGAAATTTGGACTTAGGAATGTGCTAGTGTGTTCCAGATCTAGTGCAGGCCTCAGACCTCACAATTGCGAGGTCAGGCTTCGCATTTGCGACCTCTGATAGGTTCACATTTGTGAAGAGCAGCTGGGCACTTCATGTTCACATTTTCGAACAATACTTCGCATTTGCGAAGTGGGACAAGGGGGTACAGTGATCACAATTGCGATCAAATGATCGCATTTGCGGAAGGTAAAAGTTCGCATTTGCGAACAAGTCATCGCAAATGCGATGAAAGGAGAGATGGGAAGGACTTCGCATTTGCGATGGTTTCTTCGCATAGAGATATCTGCAGCTGATCAAAATAGGAGTTAGACGGGATTTTTGTTCATTCTCTCAAATTTTCAAACTTAGAAACCTTAGAGGCGATTTTTTAAAGAACTCTTCTTTCCCAAATCATTGGTAAGTGATTCTAAACTAGTTTCTTTCAATCTTTCACTACATTTTCTAAGATTTAAACCAAAAATCTTGTATTTTTATGGTGGAAATT
>NW_017671207.1:0-10383 GCF_001879085.1 Nicotiana attenuata | reverse complement strand
GGGGGGGTATGGGCAGAATTAGAGATTTTGGTAAATTGGGGATTTAGACCTCAAATTGAGGTCGGATTCCAAAACAAATTACATAACTTGACTCGGGGGTGGATGGGTAATCGGATTTTGGTTCGAATTTCGGGTTTGGACCAAGAGGGCCAGGGAGTTGACTTTTTCAATAATGACCTAAATTGAATTCTTTGCAATCACGGATAGTTCCTAAGGCTTAATTTGAATTGTTTGGTTGGTAATTTGCTAGATTCTATTGGTTTGGAGGCTTGTTTGAAAGGTAAAGCCGTGGTTGAGCTTTGAGTGGACCTTTGGAGCGAGGTAAGTGTCATGGTTAACCTTGACTTGAGGGATTAGGACTTATTTGTCTAATTGCTACGTGTTTAGATGTTGGATGCAATGTATTTGTGAGGTGACGAGTACTTATGCGTTGTTGTTGGGTTAAAGCATGCCGGTGAGACTTGTTCCTTGTAATTATTGCTTACTTTGATCATGTTATCCATGCTTAGACTAGTTATTTTAAATTGATCGTTCTTATTGCGTTTATGGGTTTTTGGTGATAATTGAGTATTGATTTCAAAGTTGAGATTTAGTATTGTGGAACGATTGTTGAAGTAAGGCTCGTTCTAGTTATTCTATCTCCCTGTTGTTACTTGTTCACTGTTATATGGTAAGGAGAGTGTTAATGCACACAGGGTGATGCCGTGCCGTTTGTGAGTATTAATGCACGAAGAGTGATGTCGTACCATATTGTGAGTGTTAATGCACGAAGGGTATTGTCGTTCCATGTTATGAGAGTTAATGCACGAAGGGTGATGTCGTGCCGTTTCTATTGATTTATACTGTAAGTGAGAGTAAAAGCACAAAGGGTGTTGCCGTGCAGTATCATTATTTCATTGTGAGATTGAGAGTAAAAGCTCGAAGGGTGATGCCGTGCAATTTTCTTCACCGTGCTTAATTGTTTTTACTGGTTAAAGGTGTTGGTACCAATTTTGCCCTCATATTTTTTCAAAATATATACATGCCTTCAAAGTAGCATTTTATGCATCATTATTTTGGTTTACAAATCTGTACATGCATTTTCTATAATTTTCCATAATTTTAGAGCTTTTAAATTAATTTTTTCGCATTTAAATTATATAAATATTTAGTAATTATCCCTTTGAATTATTTTGTGATGACTTAGTTACCTAAATTATTATTTTGCACCTATAATATATGTTTCAATTTTTTTTACTTCATTTCATACAATCACATTAGCATTTTTAAGCTGTTTATCTAATTTTGCAATAATAGTCTATATTCATATACAAATGCTCTTTATTTATATTATTTGTGTCAAAACAACATTTTTATATTTTTTTTATAATAAAAAGATATTATTTTAAGCATTTCAGTGTATAAATAATATTTTTATTTATTTATTAAGCATTTTTATAACATATTTTTTTGATGAATTTTGGGTATTTAAATAACAACCCAATTTAATCAATTTTCGGACCAGAGTTAACCCAATTACCCCAAGCCCACTCTAAATGACCCAATACCCCAGCCCAATCCGGAAATAAACGACCCCAGCCTGATAAAATCCCAACCGTTGATCAACAGCTCACAACATCCCACTCCCTTTCCTTATATCCCCAAAACCTAACCCTAACCTCATTTCCTAAAGATCGTCGCCTCTATTCTCTCTGTCACTCCTGTCTTCTTCACTAAACCCTAGCCGCCTCCCCCAAATCCCTCTCCTAATCCCATTGATAATGGGATTCAACTACTATTCTCTTACCATATTTGAATCCTTTTGGTACTGGCTGTCCGTTTGTGGTGTTACATGCTTGCCTAAACATGGCAAGCAATAACTTCTGTAATCGAACCAAAGGGGTTCGAATCTTTGATTTTGAGCATTGTTTCATCTACATACGTTCAATAATGTATTATGTGAGTCTGATTTCATTTAGATTTTTGTTGATTTACAATTTCCCTAAAAAACTAGGGTTTACCGGATTTCCCTCCTAATTGATTTTGAACTGATTTTACATGTTTTCTTTCCTTATTTGTTGTTTGATTTATTTTGTTTCCTTGTGTGTTCGTTCAATCTTTACTGCTATAT
Source organism: Nicotiana attenuata (assembly GCF_001879085.1). Classification (NCBI taxonomy): domain Eukaryota; kingdom Viridiplantae; phylum Streptophyta; class Magnoliopsida; order Solanales; family Solanaceae; genus Nicotiana; species Nicotiana attenuata. The sequence continues at coordinate 8,273 of NW_017671207.1, read as the reverse complement.
AAACCCTCCATTTCCCTTTTTTGGATAGACTTGAATCGACATATTCTTCACTAAAATTGGGATTTTTTGCTATTCTCTTGTTCTGTATTCTGTTTTGGCCGGCTGAAAGCGAAGGCCACCAAGACCTTGTTACTCAACCTTCTCTTGGTGTGAGCATTGCCCAGAGTTCTTTGAAGCTCTTGGGAACTTTGACGCATTGAGATTCTGGGTTCTTGTGGAATTTTGTTCTTTACTGTTATTCGTTTAACTGGTGAATTACTGGACTTTTGCCATTTAATTCCTGTTTACCTGCCATCTGCATATGTTTTCACTTCTGAAGGTCGTAGCTTAGTGTGTTTTCTGGATTGTTCTTGTGTACATTTCTGATTGCTTTACTTCAATTATAGGTCTCTTTAACCTATGACTTCATTATGTTGATAATTTGAGACATGCCTAAGCCTGATTCGAGTAAATTAGATTCTTCTTTAAGTCTGTTTAGCCAATGTGTTATGAACTACTGCTGTTTGGAACCTTTGTACTTGTCAGCATCTCTTTGGTGTCTATTTTTGCTTCAGGCTGCCAATTCTGTTATTTGATCATGCTTTACGTGTATAATTTGTACTCTCTTTAGTTAACTAATCATTTCTCCTAATCCTGGAACCTGAATTATCCTAGTCCCCTCTTCTTATTACATTTACGCATATATTCCATGAACTAACTTCTTCCTTTGTCTTTTTTTTAATGTTTTCCAGGTTTTACCTTAATACTGTATTTACCGCTTTTTACATATTTATCATGCAAATACTTGGCAATGTGTTATTATCTCTGCATAAAGTATGCTCCACATCATACTCCACTCGTGCCAATTATCAACATAGCGATGCTTGATGAGTGTCCGCGTTCTTCCAAAATTACCCTTTTTAAAACCGAAAAGGCTTATTTGCGGTAGACTAGCTGATCAGCGGTGCAACCGACAGTCCCGTGCCTTTCCCTCTCAAGTTGTCCACTTGAGAGTACCAGTCTAGGCCATTCTAGAAACCCTACTCCAATATCAAATGTACATGCATAATGTTAAACCTAGTACGAGTTATAAGGTTGTCAACGTGATATCTCGCTAAGATAAGCCTTGTCCAAAGTCCGACGGGATTTCCACAATCCCAATGGACACCGTAACATTATGTGCATTACTTGGAGAAAATATGCCAATATGTTGATTATTAGTGTGTAAATAGTCGAGTTTGGAGGGGAAAAGGGCTAACTCTACTTGGTTGCAAAAAATGAAGCACGAAGTCCCCAGGTTCGGCATGATCCAAAACATCCCACCTATGCTGCTGGATTGGTGAAAAAATCTCGCGCCTAGCGACAAGAATCATGTGAGAAGGGTCCTTGGTGATCTGCCGTCTTTGCTAGACATCCGACCGAATAGAGCATTGATTGAGGCCGCTACAATATTTTGGGATGAGAAAAGGGTTGTCTTCCGCTTCGGTGACATAGAAATGACCCCTCTCTTAGAGGAAATAGGAGGTCTTGCTAAGCTGCCATGGCATAGTCCAGGGTTATTAGTGCCAGAGAATCGCACCCCTCGCGGTTTTCTGAAAATGCTGGGTTTCAAGAAAAATGATGAATTGCTTTGTTTGAAGAAGTCGTACATCCCGTTTTGAATTCCTTTATGAGCGTTACGGGCACAGTAATTCATATCGTCTTCATCATGAGGAACTCACCATTACCTCCTTGGGTTGGACGCACCACTGAGTTTATGTGTTCATTGTCTGTTTCTTGGGGTTGCTTATATTTCCGATGAAAGGGGGAAGGCATTGAGGGACAAACCTACACTATCATCCCCATGATCTTGGCCGAAATGTACCGCGCTCTAGATCGGTGCAAGCAAGGGTTCGGGCACTTCAAGGGTTGTAATCTGCTACCACAAGTTTGGTTATTAGAACATTTTCAAAGAGGAGAGTATCGCCAAGAGCTCCTGCGTCGACCATTGAATGACTACATAGCTTATCACCCAAAGAGAATGACATTTATCCCAGACAGGTTTGCACAACCTGGAAATGCTGTGAGATGGGTGCACTTCTTCAGCAATCTGACGGACGAGCAGGTATATTGGATGTTCGAATGGTAAGGATAAATTCCCCTCAACCCGACTAGTACTAGAAGAGTAGTTTCTCTTGACCTGATGATGAACTCGATTCTAGGAAATGCTCCCATAAGGGTAATGAGACAAGCGGGAAGAAAACAGGTTATACCTCGGGTTTCCAACATGGTCCAATACAAAAGCATATTTTAAAGGGGACGTTATGCCATTCAAGTTCGAGGAACAACATATGTGGAATCAAAAGGTAATTGTGGAAAAGGATACTATTGAGCCAGAAAGATATCATGTCGGTCATGTGTACTTCTACCCATCATGGCTAGTGGATGATATAGCAGGAGACGTCAAGCCGGGAGTTAATCTGAAAAACAAGATCATAGATGACGATGCTGAAGCACAGGTCAAGTACAGGAGGTTACGCAAGAGGGTCTTTGAATCTGAAGCTAGGCATCTAGAGCAACACAAATTGAATGTGGAAGCAATCAACAAATGGAGGGAAATTGCCACCAAATCAACAGAGAAATTAGAATATCTAGAGCAAGGGTTGATGGAACTTGAAGGGAAAATGAGAAATAGGGTTGCAGGCTGTCAAAACATGGATGGCAATGAAAGAGGGCTCCTAGCAAAGGCTTATCTATTGCTGGACATGCGCGACTTGGGGAATCTGATCGATGGAGTCAAGAGAGCCAAGCACGGGCAGGATCCTTCTGGGACTGAGTAGATTAGGGGAATGTTGTTTTATTGCTTTTTTAGTTTAGATTTAAATTGTAATAAGGAAAATGCCACCAGTAACTTTCTTATTATTGTCGTTTTAGTAAGGATTTGATTCATTTTCACATTAATGAAATGATGCAATTATTGGCATCAATTTTCTCCAAGTATCTATGTCGTTAGGCCTACCTCGGGCACAACAAGGTCGCCCAAATTAGGATGCGAATTATCATTTAGCAAAGCATGTTCGATATTTCAAGCATTCTCTCAACATTCCTTACTGACTTGGTTACCTTTTGTTTTTTTCTTTCTTTTGATTATTCCCATTCCCCAAGGTTGGTTCGTGCATACGGGCATCATCCGCATATCATACTAGATCCAGTGGTCCTCCACCTCCTCTTCCACCAAGTGACCCTAAAGGTAGAAGCAAAGGGAAAGGAAAGATGGACGATTTAAGTGGTATCAGAAAGGACAATGCAGAAAACGTTGAGACTTCAGACAGTTGGAGTACTCCAGCACAGAATGAATTGGTCCTGCGCCTGGAACAGAAAATACTGGAGCTACAAGGAGAACTCGAGCAGGTCCGGAACTTGGAAAACCTTTCCCTCACCCTAAATGTCCCCGATATCAACCAGCAAAACACAACGCCCAAAACCCGATGCCTCCCCAAAACACACAGAACAAAATCCACCACCAAATCCTCCCGCACCACATCAATACGCCACACCTCATCAGAACCAAAACCCTCCACCGATACCTACTCCTCAACAACACCATCACTATCCGACTCAATACCCACAAACGACCACATACCACACTCCTCAGAATGCACCGCAGCCTATTCCTGATCCCCAAAACTCAACCAATGATCGCCATTATGCCCAGGTTCCCGTAGTCCATCAAAGAAATCCCATATATGTGGAAATTTTACCCCACACCCCACAACAAACCCTATATATACCGGAATCCACCGAGAGGACCTGCTCATCAAGAACATGGCCGAAGAACTCAAGAAGCTCACTGGCAAAGTTCAGAGTGTCAAGGGTGGCAAGGGCATTGAAGGTTTGAATTATGAAGACTTGTGCATTTAACTGGATGTATGATAACTGTGATTTTAACACGTTTTATGCCCATACTTGCCTATGCCTTATGTATGAATTGTCATGAAATAGACTTAGAATGCTTACAAAGTGCGCTTGATTGCAGGTTTGAGCGACAAGATGACGAAAGTCAAGAACCAGCTCGAAACGGAGTGAAACCTGCTCAAGTATCAAAAATCATTGAAGTAGGGACAGGAGGACCTAGCGCGGACCGCACTGATTTGTTGCGTGGCCGCGCTAGGAGATTCAGAGAGCACCCATTTCAGGAGTCTCCAAGCGCGGTCAGCGCTCATTTTTACGCGGTCAGCGCTGGTGTCTACGCGGTCGCCCTTCAATGTTGTGCGGTCTGCGCTCATTAGCCTGTGCGGCCGCGCTACTTCTTTGTGCGGTCCGCGTCCCCAGTTCCAGAAGTGAATGATAGAAGGCCAAGACACCTACGCGGCCGCGCTGCATTTATGCGCGGTCCGCGCCAGCCCCGCAGGGGTATTTTTGTCCGATTTTTCTGGCATAGTATAAATAGAATATTTTATTATTTCTAGGTGAAGTTTTAGACATCAGATAGTAGCAGCACTCGTGAGATTCAAGTTTTAGCCTATTTTGGGCATTTAAACCTTGTTTTAACGTGAATTCGTGTAGATTAACTTCCTAGTTAATTATTATGTTGATTTTATCTACTTCTTCTTTAATTTCTGTTGCCATTATGTCTAGCTAAACCCATTATCTAGGGTTGTGGCTCAACCCTAGTGTGGGTAATTAATGGGTGTGATTGTTTAGTGCTTGAATGATGTTGGGTGTTTGATATTTGGGTTGACTTTATGTTTTAACTAGGATTTGGTGGTTGCAAACACTAAGTCTAGCTTAGTAAGTCTTGACTCTTCTTGAGAAAGAGTGTCTATGACTCCAAAGTTAACCCAACAAGGAATTGGGATGGGCCCATGAGAATGGTAGTCCCAATTAACGGGTAAGACCTCGAGAGAGTGATTACCCAACTTGAACCCTAAGTTGCTTGGTTTGTTAGCCTACCCAATTGGTCTTGAGAGAGTCAATTGGGCAAAATCACTCTTTCTACCGAGAGGTGTGAGAGTGAATGCTATCGTGCAACGGTTATATCATAAGCCCCATAATCATCATTCTCGTATTAGGAATCTCGACCCGTTAGTTGACCACCTACGTAAATGCCACGACCCTAGTGTCTTTCTCTATCTTGCATACAACCTAGAGTTACTATCTTAGCATAATTTAGTTATAATTAGTAGTTATTAAATTGTAGTTGATAATCCCAAAAACCCAAAAATGATAGAAGATCAATTAGAAGCAAACACGCAATTCTAGGCTAAACAAATATCCAACTCCCTTTCTAGCTCCCTATGGAAATTGACCCCGATACCACTATTGGGTAAAAGTATTAGCGCCCATTCTTCCTAAGGTTGAGTCCGCTGCGACCTAATCACTTTTTGGCGCCGTTGCCGGGGAGCTTACGGTGTTGACTATTTGTGTAGCTAGTTTTGTGTTTTGCTTCTATTTCCTTCTTTTTACTAATTTTGTTTGTGTTGATCCATCAGATACACATGGCTCTAAACGGAAATGACCCTCTTGGCAATGCCTTGGCGGGGGAGGAGGAGGTTGAAGATGTTGAGCAAGATGAGCTTCCGGTACCTCAAGTACCACGACGAGGTCGAAATGCCAATGCTAATGTACATGACAACAATCCTATTCCAGACCCTCCTCCGCCACCGCCAAGAGCGGTCCCTAGAGTTCTTCCTAATCAAGGGTACGCAAGTGCCATCGTTCCTCCCCGAATCCGGGCGTGGAACCTTTCCAAATCACAAATTGTATGTTGACTTTGCTCGAGCAAAGGGGATATTTTACGGAGCCTCCGGACCCAAGAATGCATACAAGCACTTTGAAGGGGTTTGTAGCATACTTGCGGGGCAGCAACACAAACAAAGCGTCAGAGAATGCGTTGGAGATGCGGCTTTTCCGTTTTCTCTTCGGCGCAGGCAAAGAGCTTGGATGGTTAGAAAGGTTACCAAATCCATTCCTATCACCACATGGGATGAATTGGCGGAACAAAATTTTATTGCCAAGTTCTTTTCTCTCACAAGTCATATGGCTGGCTCTTCGGGTTGAGATTCTAGCCTTTAAGCAAATGCCAACGGAACCATTTGACATTGTAAGAATCTGGGAGCGAATATGACAATGTGAAAGGAAATGCCCCTACAAACGACTATTGACTGAGGCGATGATACCAACAGACTATTCTATAGGGGCATCAAAACCACAAATCAATGCATATGTGGAACCAATTGGCCGGTTGGGAACTTATTGAAACCCTTTTTTTTACCAAGAGGCTGTTGATAGTACTTGATGAAATGGCAGACACTCCTCGGCATGGGCAAGCCGGCGAATGTACCCCAAGGTTGACCCCACGGTATCCATTTGCAATAAGGGAGTTTGAGTGATCAACGCCAAGGCTATAGCCGAAACTTACAACAACTATGAATCAAGTTGGCGAAGGCGCAATTGCAACAAGTACAAAACCCATCGCCAAGTCAATGCACAATGGAGATAGTTTTATGCTAAAAGGGAGACAAAGAGCGGCAAGCAACAACCTTCAAGGTAGCGGTCGACCATTCGATAACAACAACGATGCGTGGTGGATTATTTCTGAATGGTGTTATTATGCATATCAAGTGAGGAGTGCCAATATGTCAATAACTACGCAGGAAAATAGAGGCTATAATCAACAATTGGCGCCTCTAAGGCTATTGGGGCAATCAACAAGGAGGCGGGCAATTGTAAACAACAACAATCCATAACAAAAAGGTCGCAATCAATATTGGACAATGGCAATCAAACAACAATTGCGGGTTAATCAAAGGCAATACACCAAGGCAATTGGAATGGAACAACAAAATTGGAAGAACAACAATGGCATCAAGGAGGGTGGAAATAAATATGGTGGTAGGGCAAGGCTCTTCAAGCCCCCATTTTCCAACAAGCAAACATCCACCACCTTTCAGTCACAAGGGCTCTAGTTCCTTCTGGAAGTGATATGGGAGGATAGAATGATGTTCCGAGCAGATGAATGAAAAAAGAACCAAGATTCAGAATGCCACAATTGGCTTCCACATAACACATCTATCCGGAACCTAGAGCTGTACAAATAGGACAAAATCTCTCAAGCTCTAAATCACCCGCCCAAAAGGTGCGCTACAACTAGTGATACGGTTAGTGAACCGAAGGGGGGTAACAATATCATGTGATTGGACGGTTACAACTAGGAGTGGAAGAGGCGGTTGATAGTGCATGCCTCGGTTGAGAATCACAGTTGATGGATTCAATGCACTGAGTGAGTTGCACTGATGATTGAGGCCACCTTTGGATGTTGACATTGTGGTTGAACCAACAGTGACAAATTGATTGTAGCCGGATTGGATATTGATGATGAGGCCGGGGTAGAGACTCAAGAGACCGTGAACCCGTCTAGGGAACACATCATTGATATACCCGAGACGGCGGTGCCCAAGGTAAAGGCACCCTTGCCTAGACCACCTCCACCATATCCTCAGTGGTTAGCAAAGCAAAAGAGCGATAATCAGTTCAAGAAATTCATAGACATGATGAAGACCCTTACAATCAATGTCCCTTTAGTGGAGGCACTTGAACAAATACCTGGGTATGCAAAATTTATGAAGGATTTAGTTACCAAGAAGCGTTCTATGGAGTGTGAAACAATAAAGATGATGCACCAAGTTAGTGCAATTGTGCATTCTATGGCCCCGAAACTTGAGGACCCTGGAGCTTTCACTATTCCTTGCACTATCGGAAGTGCGGACTTTGCTAAGGCCCTATATGACTTGGGGGCTAGCATTAATCTGATGCCGTACTCAGTCTTCAAGACTCTGGAAATTGGGCAACCTAGGCCAACCTCCATGAGACTTCAAATGGCGGACCGGTCGATGAAAAGGCCTCTAGGTATAATCGATGATGTGCTTGTCCGGGTGGACAAATTGATATTGCCGGCCGACTTTGTCATATTGGATTTCGAAGTGGATTTCGAAGTGCCTATCATTCTTGGAAGACCTTGCCTAGCTACGGGGAAGGCATTGGTTGATGTGGAAGCAGGGGAGTTAATATTCCGCGTGGGAGATGAGAAACTGGTATTTCATGTGTGCAAATCAATGAGGCAACCCAATAGTACGGAGGTGTGTTCATTTGTGGACATTGTCACGGCGGTGATAGTGGATGACACAAGTGCCTTGATCAATGTTGAAGATCCTCTTGAAGCCGTGCTTCTTAACATGGATGCCAATGAAGATGCCGGTAGAGTGGAGTGCGTGAATGCATTGCATGGAATGGTTTCATATTCATATGAGCCTAGG
>NW_017671206.1:317944-335641 GCF_001879085.1 Nicotiana attenuata | reverse complement strand
CAGGCGCCCACCTGGAGAACAAGGGAATACATTTCAAGTTCAGAAGTCAGGCGCCCACCTGGAGAACAAGGGAGTACAATGCAAATTTTATCTTTCAAGTTTTTTAATATTTGGTAACATAACGCGCCCAGTCATCAAACTGGGGCAGAATATTTTCTTTGTTTGTGTATTTTGTTGAAGTCAGGCGCCCACCCGGAGAACAAGGGAATACATTTCAAGATTCAGTAGTCAGGCGCCCACCTGGAGAACAAGGGAATACATTTCAAGTTTCAGCAGTCAGGCGCCCACCTGGAGAACAAGGGAATATATTTAGAGATTCAGCAGTCAGGCGCCCACCTAGAGAACAAGGGAATACGTTTCAAGATTCAGCAGTCAGGAGCCCACCTGGAGAACAAGGGAATACATTTCAAGATTCAACAGTCTGGCGCCCACCTGGAGAACAAGGGAATGCATTTCAAGTGTCAGCAATCAGGAGCCCGCCTGGAGAATAGAGGCATGCATTTCAAATTTCACCAGTCAAGCATCACTCGGAGGAATAGCGAAACATTTCATATCATAATTCAAGGCAACAACGCAAGGATCCCAGTGGAAGAATACAAGTTCAAGGCAACACAAGAGCAAGTTTGAAGACATAGATAGGACCTTTTTGTAATTCATAGATCATAGCTTAGGCTAGCTTCTTTTTATTTCGACTCGGTGTAATAAGGGGGTCAGCAAGCAGTAGCAGCACCAGCAGCAACAGTGAAATCATAGCTTCATGGTAGTCCCAGCTACCAAACCTTCCCGAACTACACTGACCTGATTCCTTTTTAGCCAAGGATATGTAGGCAACCTTTGAAGCAGGGTTCGGTCAGACGGTTTTCAAAAATGCTTCACACGGAGTATTCGAACGGGCAAAAATCGCTCGTGTCCGCTCACTTATCTTTGCCCGAGAACTCTGCGTGTTCCCGAGCAAAGAGGGGCAGCTGTGAGCACGTGATTTTTGCCCTATATGAATTACTCCCATAAATTCAAAACAAAATAACTTCTTTTCATCGTTTGCAATTTTATGGATTTTTGTGGCATTTTTTTTTTGTTAATTGTTTGCATTTGTTTGTGCACGTTTATTATTGCTTAATTCATGAAAAATACAAAAATACTTGGCATTTGCATGTAGGGTTAATTTCATATTTTAATATTAATTAGTGATTAATTTTACAAATAATAAAGAAAATAACAAAAATGATTCTTTTGCATTTATAATTTTAATTTGTCTTAGTTTGCTTTCGAATTAGGAATTAGTTTATTTGGAAATTAGTTAATGTAGTTTTAGAGTTATTTTGAGTTTTTACTTTTAATTTTGCACTTAACAAAATCAAAAATAATAAATAAAGGAAAATCAAATAATAAAAGAGGGAAATTAAAGGAAATTGAGTGGTCTCTTTGAATTACCCAATTTTGGGACAAAATCCGTTTAAAACTGGCCCAAAACCCGTCCAATTGTTACCCAGACCAGGCCCAAACCCGCCTCAGTCCGGTCCAGACCCCCCACCCCATGAAACGACGTCGTTTGATTGAGTTTTAATCTTGACCGTCGATGTTTATCAATCCAACGGATAGGAAGCCCACATCTAATAACATATAACGGTCAGAGACCCCCCCCCACCCCTCCCCAACTCATCGTCTCTCTCACCTCCCAAAGAAACCCCCACCGGCTCCGCCGCGAACTGCCGCCGAAAATCGCCTCACGGCGGCGGCCCGTCTCCAAACGCCACCAAAATAACACCCCATACTCCCCTTCTCTTCCTCTATTCAAATCCATAGCCCAATTCCCTTGAATCCCACCCAAACACTTCGAATCTTGAATCGAAGTTTTCTGGCCAAGACTCAACTTTCTCCGTTCATTACCAAGTTAACACCGTAGAACCGCCTTTTCCTCGTCTATCAAACCCCCCAAGCCCCGTCCCTCGAATATAGCCGGAACTTCTCGAATATCAATTTGAAATTCCGGCCAAAACCCTAGTTTCTTTCAAACTACACTAGATTGATACCATAGGGTCTCCTTGCTTCCCTCGTGATGAATTCAACGTCAATAGTGCTCAAATCTTACTGGAATTGTCCAATTTTTGAATCTGAAAATATCTGGTGAGTTTTTCTTGATTGTTCTTAAGATTTATTTTTCAATTTTAGTTAATTAGTTGTCTGGTTTTGTTTGTTTTTGCCTCTTCTGTTCTTATTTGGGTCTGCCATTAGAATTAATTCGGTTCAGTCTAAGTTTAGGTGGTGGGTTTAATTGTTTTGTTTTGATGATTAGCTATAACTCAGTAGGTGTTCATCCCATTTTCTTTTAGTGTAGATGATGATTTCTGTTGTGATTCTATTAGCTTAATCTTCGTTTATGGCTAGATTTGTTTTACGATATTCTTTAGTTTGTATAATTGTTCTTCATTTTAGTGTTACGTCTATAGGTTTACTTGATTTTCTTTAAGCAATACTATTAATCACTGTTTGGTTTTTAACTCTTTTATTTTGTTTTAGTTCATTTAGTCGATTCATGTTTGATTACTGCAGTTTATTTGTAAATTTTTCCAACCTTTTGATTAATTAAGTTTGTCTAGTATGATTAAGGGTTTGCTTGGTTAACCTTAGTTAAGAAGATTGATTAGTTATAGTTGATTATCTNCTCGGACAAGTTACTAAGCCGGACGATCTTGCGGGTCCCCGGTACGTAGCCCCCTCCTCGACTCGAGTTGTCCGCTCGGGTACATAGTCTAGAACATATACCCAGGTTTTGAACCTAGAATAACTTGACCTCATGTTGGATCCCTAGTGGGAACGCTTATTTGCATCACGTCCATATGACTTAGGGGACTCAACACAGGGGTTGGGTCCGTCTAGGACAGGTGTACCCGGAATAATGGACCATCTTGATGCATCCTACTTGTGCATTTATCTGTTTTGGGACTTGCATGCTGACCGGCTTTGAAAAATTGAAAAACACAAAAAGGAAAAAGAGAAATAGCAGTGTAGAGAGTTAATTACCTATATTAGAAAAACCAATGTCCAAGTAGTGCTGAAATTCTGCCGGATTTTTGCGAAAAATGAAAGAAAAATAAGAAGAGTTTTTTTAGTTTGTTTTATTTGCCACTGAAAAAGAAAATATAAAAAAGAGTCTTGCTTTCAGAAATAGTGTATTTGCCAACAAAAAAAACAAAAGAGTTTAGTTAGTTTTATTTGCCCGAACTACGCAGGTTTGATTCTCACCGGATGTGAGATACGTAGGCAACCCTCATCGGGTCCAACCTCCCCTTTGCAAAAATAGCCAAAGAACGCCAGAATTTTTTTTTAATTTCGTCATGAATAAGTCGGGTGACGCCATTCTTGTCAAAACTAAGCCAAACGTCCCTAAAAGGGCGCCAGAAGGCCGTTTTTGCAAGAACAGCCACCTTGGATCATTTTCAACGGTTAGTGGGCACAGCCTTAAAATCTTCTTTACGAAGTGCTGAAAGGCCATATCCGCAAAACCAGCTGCTCGTTTTAAATTGGAAATTTGAACAAAATAGTGTCATTTTTTTCTGTTAGGTCAAAATAAGTGATTAAATCACCTTAATAAATGTGCAGGATGAGCACGATTCAAAATGAACCTTTCTCAATCATGACTAAAATCCCTCTGGAGTTGCGTCTATGGTGGAACGATCTGGGTAAAGAAGGACAGGACGAGTTCAAAAAGTATTTGAAAGGGCTTACTGTTTTGTTAGAGATTGTGCCTCGGGGAGACATCATCAGAGCATTGGTCACATGTTGGGACCCGGCACAACGTCTTCCATTTCTCGGTCTCTGAACTAACCCCGACCTTGGAGGAGATAGCCGGGTACATTGGAAATAATTAGGTGCCATTAAGACAAAAATACTTGGTTGCCCTAAGAACTGTAGCTGTGCACAGGTTCTTAGACTCACTGAAGATAATCAGGACGGTCCACAATCCGGACTTGACAAAGGGTTTTTGTACTCCACACTTCATATACCACAGATATGGCCACATAGGAGGGTTCAACAACCCAGAAAACAAGATATGTAGTAAAGGAAACCGCCAAAAATGGGAAGAACATAGGCGCTTTGCTTTTATGGTGGTTTTTCTGGGACTTTTGGTATTTCCGAGGAAAGATGGAAACATTGACATAAAAATAACCGGGGTCGTCAATACTTTAATGACTCAAGCCAAAAGCACCCTTGTGCCCATAATAATAGCTGAAATCTTCCGAGCTCTCACAGCCTGCAAAGCCGGAGGAAACTTCTTTGAAGGGTGCAATCTCTTGTTGCAAATGTGGATGACTGAACACCTGTGCCATCGTCCTCAATTCCTGAGTTATGGTTCATCTGAGAAAACCTGCATAGGGGAGTTCTACACAAGAATTGACGGGGTCAGTTTACCTGAAGGAGTAACCGTCTGGACATCATACTTTCGGACTCTCACTGCCAGTCAGATACAGTGGACGCTTGGATGGTTACCCGTCGATGAAATCATGTACATGTCAGCGGCTAGGTCGCATTTTCTCTTGATGGGACTTAGGAGTATCCAGCCTTATGCTCCATATCGGGTTTTGAGACAACTTGGGAGATGCCAAATAGTGCCACAAAATGAGGATCTTAGTGCTCAGGTAATTGAGATTAGCCCTGACGGACAGTTTCCTGAAGCAAGAGTCCACCAGATTTGGAATGAATGTCAATACTTAAAAGCAAATACTTGCGTACAGGATCGGGCCAAAGGCGAAGTGTCGCCAGGATATCTTGCTTGGTATAGGAGAGAACATGAGTACGAGAGGCCAGCTAAAAGACCACACCTCCAGGACTTTGTCGAATCATCACAGGATCAGTGGGGTTGGTTAGAAAAAGAAAGGGAATACAGGGCCCGCATAGGAGCATTGGAAAAACAGGTCCAAGACCTCCAGTTTGAAAACAGCGTGCAAGCNAGGGGTATTTGGGTAATTGGAATTGGACATGAATGTTGTGGATCACATTAGAATTTCCTAGAACTTTCTAGATAGGGGTACAAATAGAGTTTCAGTAATATTAGTGGTAGTTACTTAAGTAACAAGTCAGAAAATAGAGGGTTAAATAGAAATAAAAAGAGGGACTACTTTGTAAAGTTAAAATCTGATATGGCCTCATTTGTGCCTATAAAAGGGCATGCCCTTGCCTTCATTTGCAAGTTTTTGACATCTGAAAATTTCCCCCAAAATGTGTTCTTCAAGTTTAAAATCTGAAATTTGAATTTCAAATTCCAAATCTTCAAAAACCAAAAAAATAAGGGTAAAACACCACAGAAAACTCAAAAAAAACTGTTACATCGATTTTCTTAGATCACTTGCAAGTTTTAGCTATTAATCCGAGTTCCTAGAATTCTTAGATTCAATTTCAAGTTCAATGTGGATTTGGTCAAGCTGTTTTGGGTGATTTCACTGGTTGATTGTTCATTCGTTGTTCATCTTTGGGTCATAGTGGTGCCATTTTGGTTCTCAAGAGATCCTGTTGCTGTGTTGTGACTGGTTTACATCTGCTGCTATGCTATTTGCTACTGATCCTCCTTATTCTTTCATTTCTGCCTAACTCCAGGTACACACATTAGTCATGCCTTGATGTAGCTGCTGAAACAAAAGTGGAATAATACATGTTCATGACTTCCGCTTCACGATGCAAGTTCATATGGTTGTTGTATGCCTATAATTGAACGAATGTCTGTTAGTATGTATTCTGGCTAGGGTAGCTCAGTTTGATTTGTAATAATATGAACAATGGACTATGAGTTGGTATATTTGGCCTAGTTTGATTTTGTTGAAATTAATTCCGGTAGGAGTTATATGCAGATTTGTCCTCTTCAATGTTTAGTTGAATTTAATCAACTCAAATACTAAACGTGGATTCCAGGGTTGAATTTTGTTAGTTGGCTTTGGATTTGGATTCATTGACGTGTTCCTAGACAGCCGTAATTCGTACACCACCTAGAATGCTAGATAGATACATTAACTAAAACTTGAAGATTATAATAGTTGAATTGTGTATTTGAGTTATTTGATCTATACACTTGAGGTTCATATTCATGTTTAGTTTGCTAAATGCATTCTGTGCTTCTAGTATTTAACCCTTAATGATACACAAGATTTAAATTACTGTTGATACTCAAAAACGCCATTAGATAAGTAGATAAGGAAATCTGAACTTTAAAATTAATTTCAAATCTGTTTGAGTTCGATGCTAAGTTTGTTTTGGGTTTTTGTAAAGGTTGTTAATATTCATATAAACGTGTTAGATTTGGACTGATAGGCCGTGCAAGTCATTAAGTCCAGCCATCACGTCTGGGCCTGGAATTATCCGTATGAGACCCGGCATGGGTTAACCGAATTGGGTTTTCTCCTGGGCCAAATTCAGAGCCTAGAGATGCTGAAAGATGTTATTAAGGTTGCTTTTGAATTGAATAAATCAATTAGGGCCATTTCTTTTTTAGAGACAATTAAATAGAAAATCGTAGTTGCTTTAGGTTGGCCTTTAATAATAAAATGAGATGAGCCTCGCTAAACAAAACACATAAATCGCGGGGCCCTCGATAAATGGTTATATTAAAATACTTAGATTTCGGAATGGACCGTTTAGCAAATTTCACGGCCTTCCTCAAAGATAACAACGCGTTAGTCTCTTTAGGCGCGTATTTTAATAACATTACCTTCCTAAATTTGGGTGCGCATTTATGTGACCCAAATCCAAATCCCAACGAAGTCGAAATGTGTCAAAAATCGCAGGTGCATTTATATGACGCGGTTCGAGACGTATTTTCACGACGTTACAATTCTCTTAAAATAATAATAAAAGCGGTTCAAAGTTAGAAGCACATAGATTAAAACATGTACTAAAATCAAACAAATAAGCCAAATATGACAGTTGAGCGACCGTGCTAGAACCACGGAACCCGGGAATACCTAACACCTTCTCCTGGGTTAACAGAATTCCTTACTCGGATTTCTGGATCGCGGACTATTAAACAGAGTCATAATTTCCTCTGTTCGGGATTCAACCGATGACTTGGGACACCATTAATCTCCCAAGTGGCGACTCTGAAATCTAAATAATAAATCCCGTTCCGATTGTCCTTTAAGTGGAAAAACTCCTTTACACCCTGCGGGTGTAGGAAAAAGGAGGTGTGACAACTCTGGCGACTCTGCTGGGGACACAAACCCAGAACTTCGGTTCAGGGTTTAAGAATTCGAGCTTAGAATAATTGTTATGTTTGGCTTTATCTGATTTTCCTACATGTTTTCCTGCTAAATGTGCTAAATGCTTTACCTCTTTGATATTATTTGAACTGTATATATAAACTGTGCCGAAACCCTTCTCTTCTCACCTCCGGGGATGTGCTTACTGGTTGAGACTCCCTATTCTGTTAGTGTCATACCTTGAAATAAGAAAGAGGCCGGACAAGTTACTAAGTCGGACGATCTCGCGGGTCCCCGGTACGTAGCCCCCTCCTCGACTCGAGTTGTCCGCTCGGGTACATTGTCTAGAACACATACCCAGGTTTTGAACCTAGAATAACTTGACTTCATGCCGGATCCCTAGTAGGAACGCTTATTTGCATCACGTGCATTTGCCGTAGGGGACTCAACACAGGGGTTGGGTCCGTCTAGGACAGGTAACCTGAAATGAAAAAGACCATCCTGATGCATCTTACGTGTTGCATATGCATTTATTTGTCTCGGATCTGCATGCTGATCGGCTTTGGAGTATTTGGGAAAAATTGAAAAAAAAAGGAGAGAAATAGCAGTGTAGAAAGTCAATTATTTGTCAAAATAGTGTCAAAACTCTGCCGAATTTTTGAGAAAAATGAAAAGAAAAGAAAAAACAAAAGGAAAAGAAAATTTGTTTTCACAAAAAGGTTTGTTTTATTTGTCAGTAAAAAGAAAAAACCAAGAGTCTTATTTTCAAATGGTTTGTCGAAGAAGAAAATATAAAAAGAGTGTATTTGTCAATGAAAAAGAGTCTTGTTTTCAAAAATAGTTAGGTTTATTTGCCCGAACTACGCAGGTTTGATTCTCACCGGGTGTGAGATACGTAGGCAACCCTCGTCGGGTCCAACTTCCCCTTTGCAAAAATAGCCCAAAAATGCCAAAATTTTGAATTTCGTCATGAATAAGTCGGGTGACGCCATTCTTGTCAAAAATAAGTCAAACGTCCCTAAAAGGGCGCCGGAAGGGCCGTTTTTGCAAGAACAGCCACCTAGGGTCATTTTCAACGGTTAGCGGGCAGAGCCTTAAAATCTTCTTTACGAAGTGCTGAAAGGCTGTATCCGCAAAACCGGCTGCTTGTATTAAATTGGAAATTTGAACAAAATAGTGTCATTTTTTTCTGTTAGGTCAAAATAAGTGATTAAATCACCTTAATAAATGTGCAGGATGAGCACGATTCAAATGAACCTTTCTCAATCATGACTAAAATCCCTCTGGAGTTGCGTCTATGGTGGAACGATCTGGGTAAAGAAGGACAGGACGAGGTCAAAAAGTATTTGAAAGGGCTTACTGGTTTGTTAGAGATTGTGCCTCGGGGAGACATCATCAGAGCATTGGTCACATGTTGGGACCTGGCACATAACGTCTTCCATTGCTCGGACTTTGAACTAACCCCGACACTAGAGGAAATAGCCGGCTACATCGGAAAAGATGAGGTTCCTTTAAGGCACAAGTACTTAGTTGCCCCAAGAACTGTAGCTGTGCACAGATTTTTAGACTCCCTGAAGATAAGCAGGACAGTTCACAACACAGATCTGGCAAATGGCTTTTGTGCTCCACACTTCATATATCACAGATATGGCCACATCGGGGGATTCAACAACCCGGAAAGCAAGATATGTAGCAAAGGAAACCGCCAAAAATGGGAGGAGCATAGACATTTCGCTTTTATGGTGGTTTTTCTGGGGCTTGTGGTATTTCCAAGGAAAGACGGAAACATTGACATAAAAATAGCCGAGGTCGTCAGCACTCTAATGACTCAAGCCAAAAGCACTCTTGCGCCTATGATATTAGCCGAAATCTTCCGCGCTCTTACAGCCTGCAAAGCCGAGGGAGACTTTTCGAGGGGTGCAATCTACTGCTGCAAATGTGGATGACCGAGCACCTGTGCCATCGTCCTCAGTTCTTGAGCTATGGGTCTCCAGAGAAAACATGCATAGAAGAGTTTTATACGAGGATTAAAGGGGTCAATTTGCCTGAAGGATTCACGGGCTGGACAACATACTTTCAGTCCCTCACTGCTAGTCAAATAGAGTGGACACTTGGATGGTTGCCTGTTGATGAAATCATATATATGCCAGCAGCAAGGCCGCATTTCCTCTTGATGGGTCTTAAGAGCATTCAGCCTTATGCCCCGTATCGGGTTTTAAGGCAACTCAGGAGGTGCCAAATAGTGCCAAAAGACGGCGATCTTAGTGCTCAGGTAGTTGAGATTAGCCCTGACGGACAGTTTCCTGAAGCAAGAGTCCGCCAGATCTGGAACGAATGTCAATACTTAAAAGCGGATACTTGCGTGCAGGATCGGGCCAAAGGCGAAGTGTCGCCAGGATACCTTGCATGGTATAGGAGAGAATATGAGCACGAGAGGCCAGCTAAAAGACCTCACATCCGGGAGTTTGCCGAATCATCGCAAGAACAGTGGGCCCGGTTAGCCAAAGAAAATGAATACAGAGCCAAAATAGGAGAATTAGAAAAGCGGGTCCAAGACCTTACGTTTGAAAACAGCGTGCAAGCCGCGGCTGACGAAGGTGAGAAAAAGAAGTTGGCCCAAGAAAATGAAGCCTTACGAGCCCAAATCCAAAAGATGAAGATAGCGGCTGAAAATCCTGTTAGGAGCGCCAAAGACGCAAAGCTCATAGAAAATCTAAGGCAAAAAGTAAATGACNGCTAAAACATGTTTTCAAATCAGATAGATCCAAATATAACAGTTGAGCGACCGTGCTAGAACCAAGGAACCCGGGAATGCCTAACACCTTCTCCCGGGTTAACAGAATTCCTTACTCGAATTTCTGGTTCGCGGACTGTTAACATAGTCATAATTTCCTCGGTTCGGGATTCAACCGGTGACTTGGGACACCATTAGTCTCCCAAGTGGAGACTCTGAATTTTAATAATAAATCCCGTTCCGATTGTCCTTTAAGTGGAAAAACTCCTTTACACCCTTGCGGGTGTAGCGAAAAAGGAGGTGTGACAGCTCTGGCGACTCTGCTGGGGAAACAAACCCAGAACTTCGGTTCAGGGTTTAAGAATTCGAGCTTAGAATAATTGTTATGTTTGGCTTTATCTGATTTTCCTACATGTTTCCTGCTAAATGTGCTAAATGCTTTACCGCTTTGATATTATCTGAACTGTGTATAAACTGTGCCGAAACCCTTCTCTTCTGACCTCCGGGGATGTGCTTACTGGTTGAGACTCCCTATTCTGTTAGCATCATACCCTGAAATAAGAAAGAGGCTCGGACAAGTTACTAAGCCGGACGATCTTGCGGGTCCCCGGTACGTAGCCCCCTCCTCGACTCGAGTTGTCCGCTCGGGTACACTATCTAGAACATATACCCAGGTTTTGAACCTAGAATAACTTGACCTCATGCCGGATCCCTAGTAGGAACGCTTATCTGTATCACGTGCATTTTGACTTAGGGGACTCAACACAGGGGTTGGGTCCGTCTAGGACAGGTGTACCCGGAATAATGGACCATCCTGATGCATCCTACTTGTGCATTTATCTGTTTTGGACTTGCATGCTAACCGGCTTCGAAAAATTGAAAAAAAACACAAAAAGAGGGGAAAAGAGAAAATAGCAGTGTAGAGAGTTAATTACCTATATTAGAAAAACCAATGTCCAAGTAGCGCCGAAATTCTGCCGGATTTTTAGAGAAAAATGAAAGTAAAAAGTAAAGTATTTTTTTTGTTCTGTTTGCCAATGGAAAAGTAAAAAAAAAACAACAGAGTTTTATTTTCAAATCAGTTTGTTTTATTTGCCACTGAAAAAGAAAATATAAAGAAAAAAAGTCTTGCTTTCAGAAATAGTGTATTTGCCAACAAAAAAAAAAGTCTAGTTTTTGAAGATAGTTAGTGTTATTTGACCGAACTACGCTGGTTTGATTCTTACCGAATGTGAGATACGTAGGCAACCCTCATCGGGTCCAACCTCCCCTTTGCAAAAATAGCCAAAAAATGCCAGAATTTTTAATTTCGTCATGAATAAGTCGGGTGACGCCATTCTTGTCAAAAATAAGCCAAACGTCCCTAAAAGGGCGCCGGAAGGCCGTTTTTGCAAGAACAGCCACCTTGGGTCATTTTCAACGGTTAGCGGGCACAACCTTAAAATCTTCTTTACGAAGTGCCGAAAGGCCGTATCCGCAAAATCGGCTGCTTGTTTTAAGTTGGAAATTTGAAGAAAATAGTGTCATTTTTTTATGTTAGGTCAAAATAAGTGATTAAATCACCTTAATAAATGTGCAGGATGAGCACGATTCAAAATGAACCTTTCTCAATCATGACTAAAATCCCTCTGGAGTTGCGTCTATGGTGGAAAGATCTGGGTAAAGAAGGACAGGACGAGGTCAAAAAGTATTTAAAAGGGCTTACTGGTTTGTTAGAGATTGTGCCTCGGGGAGACATCATCAGAGCATTGGTCACATGTTGGGACCTGGCACATAACGTCTTCCATTTCTCGGACTTTGAACTAACCCCGACCTTGGATGAGATAGCCGGGTACATTGGAAATAATGAGGTGCCTTTAAGACAAAAATACTTGGTTGCCCCAAGAACTGTAGCTGTGCACAGGTTCTTAGACTCACTGAAGATAATCAGGACGGTCCACAATCCGGACTTGGCAAAGGGTTTTTGTACTCCACACTTCATATACCACAGATATGGCCACATAGGAGGGTTCAACGACCAGGAAAAACAAGATATGTAGTAAAGGAAACCGCCAAAAATGGGAAGAACATAGACGTTTTGCTTTCATGGTGGTTTTTCTGGGACTTTTGGTATTTCCGTGGAAAGATGGAAACATTGACATAAAAATAACCGGGGTCGTCAATACTTTAATGACTCAAGCCAAAAGCACTCTTGCACCCATGATAATAGCTAAAATCTTTCGAGCTCTCACAGCCTGCAAAGCCGGAGGGAACTTCTTTGAAGGGTGCAATCTCTTGTTGCAAATGTGGATGACTGAACACCTGTGCCATCGTCCTCAATTCCTGAGTTATGGTTCATCTGAGAAAACCTGCATAGGAGAGTTCTACACAAGAATTGACGGGGTCAGCTTACCCGAAGGAGTAACCGCGTGGACATCATACTTTCGGACTCTCACTGCCAGTCAGATACAGTGGACGCTCGGATGGTTACCCGTCGATGAAATCATGTACATGTCAGCGGCTAGGTCGCATTTTCTCTTGATGGGACTTAGGAGCATCCAGCCTAACGCTCCATATCGGGTTTTGAGACAACTTGGGAGATGCCAAATAGTGCCACAGGATGAGGATCTTAGTGCTCAGGTAATTGAGATTAGCCCTGACGGATAGTTTCCTGAAGCAAGAGTCCGCCAGATTTGGAACGAATGTCAATACTTAAAAGCAAATACTTGCGTACGGGATCGGGCCAAAGGCGAAGTGTCGCCAGGATATCTTGCTTGGTATAGGAGAGAACATGAGTATGAGAGGCCAGCTAAAAGACCACACCTCCAGGACTTTGTCGAATCATCACAGGAACAGTGGGGTTGGTTAGAAAAAGAAAGGGAATACAAGGCCCGCATAGGAGCATTGGAAAAACAGGTCCAAGACCTCCAGTTTGAAAACAGCGTGCAAGCTGCGGCTGATGAGGGTGAGAGAAAGCAATTGGCCAAAGAGAATGAAGCCTTACGAGCCCAAATCCAAAAGATGAAGCTAGCGGCCGAAAATCCCGTTAGGAGTGCCAAAGATGCAAAGCTTATAGAAAATCTAAGGCAAAAAGTGAATGACTACAGTTTTGACCTCAACAAAGCAGAAAGGGAATTAGCCGGGGTTCGGAAACAATTGGCTAAAAATGCGGAAGAACGGGCCCGCATGGTTAAGCAGTTGAAAGAAGAATACGATAATGAGGTCACGGGATTAAAGAAAAAGGTCATCGTCACAGAGAACAAAATGATCAAACAGGCAAAATAATTCAAAGTTGAAAGAGAGCAATGCTACACGACATTGGCACAATTAGAAATGGACTTGCAACAACTCCAGGAACAAAACCAGGTAGCCGAGCAAACTTTGGAGGCTAGGGCCCAACAGATAGGGCGGTTGCTTTAGGAAAAAGGCAGAATTAGAGAGAGAATCTTAACCGTGGCTCACTCCATTACTAGGAAATGCCAAGTGTGCGAGAACATGACTCGTACCACCTTCTTTGCATCGGTGATGATATTTGTGAAGCAGATAATGAGTGACCTGGACAAACATCAAGGGGAACTTGCGTATAGGCCCGCGGCGAGACCGAACGATTTCCCGCGGGCACCAGGAGCTTTAATGTATTCTCGATTGTCTTTTGAGTCTGTATTTCCTTTTCTACTAGAGTTTGTCATTCGAGTCGGTATTTCCTTTTCTACTAGATTCTGTCAGTTGTCTGAGTCTGTATTTCCTTTTCGTTAAAAGTCAGTCAGTTGATTGAGTCTGTATTTTCGTTTAAAATTGAATAGGGATGGTGGAGTCTGTAGTTCTTCTCTGCATTAGAGTCTGTTAGTTGTTTTAATCTGTCAGTTTTGAGTCTTTGTAGTAGACGTATTTTCTATCAATAAAATTGAAAATCCCAAAACATTTTGCTTCTACTTTACATTTATTCTTCACGAACTACGCTCGGTCTGATTCATGCGGGGTCATGATACGTAGGCAATCTACATAGGATTCGACCGTAACTGAATAAAAATAGAAAAATAAGAGAGAAAATGCAAAAGAAAGAGGAAGCGGCAAGAAACAATGGAAACACAAAAGGAAGTGGCACATAGAAATAAGGAAAAGCCGGGATGACGCATGCAACCAAGCAAAGGCATAATAGAAATGGTTAACTGCTTAGGTGCATTCATTCCCAAATGTGTGGTCGCTTATCTGTCAATGCTCTAACCGCTAACAAAGTTGTTGTTGATGCGTTCAGGCAAGTGGTTAAGTTGACTGGCATTCTGGCAACCCATCCCTACAACACCCGCTCTAAGGATAAGTTAAACACGGTCAACCAAGAATTAGAAGCAAGCATTGTCGACCCGTCTAGGGAGGAGGAAGTAGTGGACGTTAATGCAATGAAGGAGGAGATATATAAACTGACAAACAAATCCCATGCCCTCCACCACCAGCTACGGAACCACCTCTCAAACACCACCACCTCCACCACCCAAACAAATCCCATGCCCTCCACCACCAGCTACTCCTGTGTTTGTGGCTCCTCCACCAGCCGCCTTACACAGATCCTCTAGCGAACCTTTGTTCCAAACCCATGTTAACCAGTATTACCCACCCGAACCCACCTTCAAACCCCAGAGCCATGCTCTTACACTCCTCGTTTTGATCTTTCAGCTGAAGAAGAGAAGCCTCCCAAAAACCCTGAGCAAGAGGAAATGATACGAAAGGTTAAGAGCTTAGAGAAGTCATTAAGAAATATGCAGGGTCTCGGAGGTCAAGTAAGTGTGGCCTACAAGGACTTGTGTTTGTTTCCCGATGTCCAGTTGCCAGCAGGATTCAAGTTACCCAAGTTTGACTTATATGATGGACATGGTGATCCGGTGGCCCATTTAAGGGGGTTCTGCAGGAAAATGAGAGGAGCTGGGGGGAAGGGACGAGTTATTGATGGCTTACTTCAGTCAAAGTCTGAGTGGAGCAGCCTTGGAGTGGTATACACGACAGGATCATGCTCGATGGTACACTTGGGATGATTTGGCCCAATCATTTGCATGTCATTTTCAGTATAATCTCGAAATTGTCCCGGACCGTCTGTCACTGACTAAAATTGAGAAGAAGCCCGGAGAAAGCTTCAGAGAGTACGGTTTCCGATGGAGAGAGCAGGCGGCAACAGTCGATCCTCCAATGAAAGAGAGCGAGATGGTTGATTATTTCCTACAGGCTTTGGAACCCACCTACTATGGTCACTTGGTGTCAGCAGTGGGGAAAACTTTCAATGAGGTAGTGAAAATGGGAAGTATGGTGGAAGAGGGGCTTAAGTCCAACAAGATTATGAGCTATTCGGCAATCAACTACCCAGGCCATCTAGAGCGGCACTGGAGGGGTATTGGGAAAGAAAAAGAAAGAAGATGTTGCAGTAGTGGAATCGAGAGCTTGGTCCAGGGGTCCATCACCATATTATCACCAACCTCGACCTCATCCCCAAACCTACCCACACAACCCATATGGACCACCGCAACACTACTACCCACCTCCTGGCCCCCATTTCTCTGTCCACCATGCCCAAACATACCCCCAACCTCCTACCAATGCACAATGGCGCGCACCCACCCCACAAAATACTTACCCAGCTCAAAGCACCTATCCACCCCCGAGAGCCAACAGAAACCCCACGGGAATCGATTTTCGACCCAACCCTGTATCTAAAAATGATAGGCTGTAGAAGAAGAAGACTTTTACCCCGTTGGGCGAATCTTACACTGACTTATACCACAGATTGAGACAGTTGGGCATGTTGAGTCCGATTGAACCCAAATTGCCAAATCCTCCCCCAAGGAATCTGGACCACTCGGTGAGTTGCGAGTATTGCTCAGGTGCTCCGGGACATGACACAGAAAAATGCTGGCATTTGAAAACGGCCATCCAGGAGCTCATCCAGAATCCATTGCCAACCCATCACGGTACCCATATGATTGAGTTGGTACAAAAGGGAGAGCATAAGAAGCCTTCACAAACTGTAATGATGATCAGGGCTAGTGAGGACAGATCAAATGAAAAATCAACAAGTGGGAGAGCATCGATCAAGGTAGAAGAGACAGTTAGCAAACCAGTTGCGGTGATAAAGAAGGAGCCTTTGAGCAGTGTTGCAGTAAAACAAGAACCGGCTAAAGTGGTGGTGCTGGGGGCAGCTGTCAAGCCGGTTGTGATTGTAAAAGGGGCTCGCACAGAGCCGGTTATCATCAAGCCAGTGACTCAGTTACCAGTAATCAGTGAAAAGGCCGTCCCATGGAATTACGGCCGAGTGACAGTGACGTATAAAGGGAAGGAAGTTAAGGAAGATGTTTGTGAAACCCATGGGCTGACTCGCTCAGGAAGATGCTTTGCCCTTGACGAGCTGAGGAAAGATAAAATTACCAAAGATAATCCAGTACCAGTAAAGAAAGCCGTAACTGAAGAAGAGGCAGAAGAATTCTTGAAGAAGATGAAGGCACAAGATTATTCCATTGTAGAACAGTTGAGAAAGACCCCGGCACAAATCTCATTGCTATCTTTATTGATCCACTCGAATGAGCACCGCCGGGCATTGATGAAGATTCTGAATGAAGCCCATGTTCCTGATAAGATTTCTGTGAACCATCTAGAGAAAATAGCAAACAAGTTTTTCGAGGTCAACAGGGTTACATTTTCTGATGATGAGCTACCTTTGGAAGGCACTGAGCATAATAGAGCACTCTACCTCACGGTGAAATGTGAAGATTCTGTGGTCACCCGGGTGCTGATTGATAACGGGTCCAGTGCAAACATTTGCCCTCTCTCCACCCTGGAAAAGTTAAAGGTGGACAGTAAGAGAATCCACAAGAATAGTATTTGCGTGCGAGGATTTGATGGAGGAGGAAAGGATACAGTTGGAGATATAGTGTTGGAACTGACGATAGGTCCGGTTGAATTTACTATGGAGTTCCAGGTGCTTGACGTGGCCGTCTCTTACAATTTTCTGTTAGGCCGACCCTGGATCCATGCAGCAAAAGCAGTGCCATCGACCCTGCACCAGATGGTCAAATTCGAGTGGGACAGGCAAGAGATTGTGGTGCATGGGGAAGATAGTTCGTGTGCTCCGGGTGGGGCCATTGTGCCTTTCATAGAAGCTGAGAACGACAAAGGTCCATGGGTTTATCAAGTCTTTGATACGGTATCGGTTGAAAAGATCCCAGAAGGGGAGTGTATTCTTGTGCCAAAGGTAGCTGCTGCATCCGTCATGGTTGCGTCGGAAATGCTGAAGAACGGATTTGTACCTGGAAAAGGCTTGGGTGCTTCTTTGCAAGGCATCGTACAGCCGGTATCCCTTCCTGGAAACCTGGATACTTTTGGTTTAGGCTTCAAGCCCACTGCTGCAGACATAAGGCGAGCTAGAAAGATGAAAAAGAAAGCGTGGACCCTTCCAAAACCTATTCCCCGCCTTTCCCGTTCCTTTGTCAGGCCTGGTACTAGGAAGCGCCTAGCAACAGCAATGCCCAGTTGTGTGATTGATCCCGACAAGGAGCCGATCGAGAGGTTTGAAAGACTGTTTGATGAGGTGAATGTATTGGAGGCCGGAGAAGGTCCAAGCAAGGCAGATGTTCAGTTCGTGGGGCCCCAGGCAAAGCTTAACAATTGGGAAGCAACTCCCCTTCCTACCCGGAGGGAGTCTTGGTAGTTAGTTTTGATTTCCTTTCAGTTTAATCTGGATTATTTCCAAGGTTGTAATTCGGATGCTATGTTCCGTCCGTTTGGATGTGTTAAACCTTGTTATCTTAAATGTTAATGAAA
>NW_017671206.1:314594-317082 GCF_001879085.1 Nicotiana attenuata | reverse complement strand
AAATTGTACCAAAATTACACCGTAGAATCGCCATAACCTCCCCTATCGAACCCCCCATACCCCGTCCCTCGAATCCACCTAGAACCGTTCGAATATAGTTTTGAACTTTGCCGGCCAAAACCCTAACGGGTCCAAACTGCTCCAAATTGATGCTCCATAATCCCCTGACCTTCTTTGAGATGAATTCAATGTCGAAGACTCTTAAATCCAACTAAAAAGACTGCCTAGTTTTGATCTGAAAATAAGTGAGTTTCTTTTCCTTTGTTCTTTCTTTTCTTTTTGTGCTGATCTTGTGATATTAATTCCTATGATAATTTTTAGTTGGCAACTTTTGTTCTAACTTCGTATTATGATTTCTACAATTAGTATGCTATGCTTTGATAATTGGTTGTTAATTAGTCTTGCTGGGTTCGGTTAAATTGGTAATCTGATATTAGTTACTTAATTAGTTCAATGTTTAGATAATTACCTTGTTCGCCAGTGTTTGTTGATTGTTCTGTTAACATTTTTGTTTTTAGTTTAATCATTTCAGTTAGTTTCAATCAATTCAGTTGTTTGGATATAGCTGAATACTCTAGTCTTGCATTTACCATAGTTAAAAGTAACCAGGATAAAAGATTGGGGATTTAACTGATAGGGTTGGGTGTGGGTAGCAATTTCAGAGGGTTTCAGGGGTAGTATAGGCATGGGAAATGGTAGTTTAATCAGATTTAGTAAATATTGAAATGAGGTAAAGGTAGTCTAGGGATTTCAAGTATGGAAAAATCAGAATAGAACCCCCTAGGACTTTCTAGAAGGGGTTTTGAACTGAAATTCACAAAATAGGTGTAGTTACTTGTATAACAAGTCAGAAAATGAGGGGTAGAAATGGAAATAAAATAGGGACTAATGAGTAAAATGAAAATCTGAAGTTGCACCCTAAGTTTGCCTATAAATAGGCATTCATTTGCCTTGTATAACAAGTTTGGAGCCTCCAAAATTCCCCCAAAGGGTGTTCTTCAAGTTTCAGATCCAGAATTTGAAATTCAAACTCAAAACTTCAAAAACAATAGAAAAGTTTCAAAAAAAATCAGAAATGGTTCTGTTGGAAGTGATAATCCCATCTCGAGTGTAGCTGTCAGTTTGGTTTTCTCCTAATTCATGAGTTGATAGTTGAAATTGTTGGGACTGGGTTTGTTTCAAAGCAGACTGGTTTTAGTCGAGTTTGGTTGGGCTATTTTGATTGCTGAAGGTTTGATTTGTGAATTATGTGCCTGATTGTCACTCGATTTCAAAATCTCCTTGTGATTCCCGGCCGATTGAGTTGTGTTCATTGCTGCTGACCTCCATTTCTTCTTTCTGGCATTTGTATATCTCCAGGTACACAATTGTTCCCTGATGATTATGAGCTGAATTGTGCAAAAACAAGTTTATATGAAGAATGAATTCATTCGAAGAATTTAACACTGATTTCGTCCATTTCTATACTTTGTCTTATTGTCGTTGTTTAAATTTTAGCTTGGGTTTTGTACTAATCGAACTGTCAAATTAGATTAGTTGGTTGTGTTAATTTGAGCTTGGATATGGTCATCAATGTTCCAGTATTGAGTCTCCTGTGAGCTTGAAGTTTGAGATAGGGTAACTGTCTATTGAAAGGGAAATTAAAAATAAGTCAGTTCTAATGAGTTGGTGGTTTTTGTTTGTTGTTAATAATGGGAATGTTTTCAGCAGAATTAGATGTCAAAAGATTTCACCCATGGCTTAAAGCTTAATGCATTGAGTTTATGTCGTTCGTGCCCTATTTACACGTTTACTGGGACGGCATGAAAAATTACCACGGAATTAGACTGATCTTCAGCTCTTATTCAATAAATCGTGACTGCAGTAGAGTGATAATAGTTATAGTTCTAGATTCCATTTATATATTGCTATAAATTAGTTGAATAAGGTTGCATTGTGATTGGATCCAAATTAGAATTCCAGAAAGGTTGGTTCAGTGTTGTTTATATCATCGTATAGTTTTCTCCGAAAACATAAAGTTCTGGCATGTCTAGTGGTTTTAAGTTTTAGCCATAGCACGTTTGCTCTTAGTCAATTTACTTAAAATAGTTTAGTTATCTTCAATAGTTTAATTTTATAGGAAATATAGTTCCATGAATAGCTAATGTAAAAAATGACTTGAATTTTCATAGTTTGCTTTAGTTGAATACGATCCTTTAAAAAACAGAATCGAAGCGTGCCCCGCCAAATAAAAATGCAAAATTGCGGAGCCCTCAATAAATGCCCTATAAAATGATTAGAATTCGGGCAGACCATTTAGCGAATTTCATAGTCTTCCCCAATTATAATAAATGCGTAGTTGCTTTAGGCGCGTATTTTAATAATATTACCTTCCTAAATACGGGTGCACATTTATGTGACCCAAATCCAAAATCTCAACGAAGTTGAAAATGTGCCAAAAAATCACGGGCGTACTGGTGCGACGTGGTTCGAGATACATTTTCACGAC
>NW_017671206.1:304622-312910 GCF_001879085.1 Nicotiana attenuata | reverse complement strand
AGAGAAAACAAATGAAAATTCAAAGAAAAAATATTTTCTTTTTACTTTTGAAATTCCCAAAGTTCAAATCAAAAGAAAAAGAATTTTTAGAAGTCTTTCTTTCAAAAATAAAATCAAAAATCCAGAAAAAAAATTCCTTTCTTCTTTTAAAGCATTTTTTTTAGAAAATTCCAAAAATAAAAAATCGAAAAAAATCAAAAATATTTTTCTTTTGCCTTAAAGCTTCATGGTCTAAGTTTTATAAAAAGAAAAAAAAAAGTTAGTTTACTCCATTCCCAATCTGAGCGAACTACGCTGGTTTGATTCTCACCGGATGTGAGATACGTAGGCAACCCTCATCGGGTCCAACCACCCCTTTGCAAAAAAATAGCCAAAAATACCCAAATTTTAATTCTCGTCATAAATAAGTCGGGTGATGCCATTCTTGTCTAAAATAAGCCGAACGTCCCTAAAAGGGCGCCGGAAGGCCGTTTTTGCAAGAACAGCCCCCTGAGTCATTTTTAAATGGTTTGCGGGCACAACCTTAAAATCTTCCTCCCAGAAGTGCTGAAAGGCCGTATCTGCAAAACCAAGTCCTTGTTTTTCTAGATAAAGAAAAGTTTGCAAAAATAGCCACTTTTTCCTTTTAGGTCAGAATAAGTCATTAAGATACTCTTTAGCTGTCTTTCTTTCGTAAATAAAAATAATGAAAAATACAAATTTTGAAAAATTGAGCCCGAAAATATTTTTGAAAATATTTTTACTTCTAAAAAATTCTCCAAGTTCCAATAAAAAGAAAGAAATGTTTAGAAATCTTTCTTTCAAAAATTCAAAAGAAAAATCAAAATCAAAATATTTCCCTTTTTCCTTCTAAAGCATTTCTTTCAAAAATTCAAAAAAAAAAGAGTTAGTTTCTTTACCTTATTTGCAAGAACTATGTTTGGTCTGATTCATGCGGGGTCATGATACTTAGGCAATCTCCATAGGATTTGACCGTAACCCTAAGGAAAAAAAAAAGAAATACAGGGGAGTTAATAAAAGAAAAACAAGAGAGGAAAAGAAACGCAAAAAGAGAAAATAAGGAATCGAGAGAGACCATGGCAAAAGAAAAGGGAAAAGTAGGAAAAAAGAGAAAGAAAAGCAAGAAAAACAAAAGAAGAGAAAATAGAAAAAGAAAAGTCGGGATGACGCACGCAACCAGTGCAAACATGTAGACATCCGTTTAACTGTATAGGTGCATCACACCCCAATGTGCGATTACCTATCTGTTACTTGTCGCAAACTAATCGTGTGTTGCTGTAATTTCCAGCTTAGCCTTTAGAAACGGTGGTTGATTGTGGTAAGCTGGCATCGCATCAATACTTCACCAGATCGAAAGGAAGTGTGAAAATGTCTACAGAAATGACTTTGCCCGCAGTCCCCATCTCTGAAGACAGCCCCATCTCGGGGGTCCCGGCCTCTGAATCTTTTACAGCTGAAGAAAATCGGATCTTGCGCCTGCGATTGATGGAAATGTGGGATGCTTGGAACAATGGGAAGGAACCTCCAAGCAATATTCCCGGATTCCCAGAGTTATTCCCTAGAGCTGGAGGTGCTACTACTGTCCTTATCAGTCATCCTCATACCCCTTTTAGACAACCTACCATGACTGCTCATTTCGTCGGAACACGTCCCAGCAGGAGCAGCTCCTAACATCTTCACTGCTCCACCGTGCCCTGCTACAACACAACCTTCACTGCCAAGGCCTGCCTTTGATCCCTCAGCTTTCACTTTCCAAAACCCTATCTTTCCAGTGGACCCTCCTCAATATCCCACATATAATTACTCTCAGCCACCTCCATTTGAGCTTACACCAGGGCAGGACAAAACCCCCAAAGACCCAGAACAGGATGAGATGGCGAAGAGAATGAGAAGCCTCGAGCAGAGTTTGAAAAACATGCAAGGATTGAGCGGGCAAAAGAGTGTCTCCTATACAGATCTATGTATGTTCCCTCATGTACACCTGCCGTCCGGGTTCAAAACACCAAAATTTGAGAAGTATGATGGACACGGTGACCCTATTTCTCACCTGAAGAAGTATTGCAATCAGTTGCGGGGAGCCGGTGGCAAAGAAGAGTTGTTGATGGCATATTTCGGGGAAAGCTTAATTGGCATCGCTTCAGAGTGGTATATGGACCAAGATGTCTCGCATTGGCATATTTGGGATGATCTGGCCCGAGACATTGTTCGACAATTTCAGTACAACATAGACATAGCGCCAGACAGGAACTCCTTGGCGAATCTCAAGAAAAAGCCCTCAGAAAGTTTCCGCGAATATGCAATTAAGTGGCGTGAACAGGCGTCAAGAGTGAAGCCTCCGATGGATGAGGTAGAGATGTTCACTGTTTTCCTTCAAGCCCAGGAAGCAGACTACTTCCAGAACATGATGTCGGCCATGGGCAAGCCTTTTGCAGAGGCGATTAAAATTGGTGAAATGGTAGAAAATGGTTTGAAAACGGGTCGGATTCTGAGTCAATCGGCCATCAGAGCAACCTCCTAAGCCATCCAAGGTGGGTCTGGAGGGATGGCCAAAGGAAAAATGAAAGAGGAAACAGTTATGGTAGCATCAAGGGGAAGAAGTTCTCTGAAAGAACCCCTCAGCACTACTATCCTCATCCTGATATGGCCTATGCTCCCCCACCTTTTGCGGTCATGAATGCTCAACCTTTCGCCCGACCGCAGCCACAAGCCAACAGAAATCAACCTCCATTCCAAAGAAATCAGCCTCCCTACCAGAACCACTATAATCCCCGACCTCCGCAGAATAACTTCCGTCCTCGGGAACCACCTGGGAGACCAAACTTTACCCCAATAGGTGAATCTTACTCCAGTCTATTCCTGAAACTTGTCCAAATGGGTCTACTGCAGTCGGTTCCTCAGAACAGACAAAACCCGGCATCGCCTGCCTACAGAGCTGGTGTCAGGTGTGCATACCATTCAGGGGCAGAGGGCCATCACACAAATGACTGTTGGACTCTGAAACAAGCGGTGGAGAATTTAATAGAGCAAGGGAAAATTGTGTTGAGGAATGAGGATGTCCCAAATGTGACCAATAACCCGCTGCCCGCTCACAACAACGGGCCAGTAATCGGGATGATCTGTGAGGACAGAGAATTCGATCCAGCCTTAAAAGCTATAATTGCTATTGCAGACGCAGAAAGAAAGCCCGAGGTGGACCCGAAGCAAGAGAAGAGCAAAATCACTGAGACAGAACCAGAAAAGAAAGCGATTTGAAACAAGGAACACAAATGTACGTACCCAAGCAGGCCTATGTGGTACGGGGGACAATTAAGCCGTCTCGGCTGAATGAGCCAGTGGTTATTGGACGCGTACCACAGAAGCCGATAACCAACCCTGCTGCGGTACCATGGAATTATCAGCAGACGGGGGTCACATACAAGGGAAAAGCAATCTTGGGAGAGCACCCACATGGTTCAGCCGGGGGAAGGTACTAGCGCCGCTGAGGTGCTCTACATGGGACCAGATGCTAAACTCCAGAACTGGAAGGCTACGCCATTCCTGATCAGGCGGGAGTCCCAGTAAACTAGCGCTGCCACTTTTTCTGCATCTCGAGTTATTTCAGGGTGTAACTCGGATGTTTCCTGTAGTTTCTTGTCTTTAAATTCCCGAATGTGAACCCCGTTATCTTCAAAATTCAAAAAAAATTAAATCAAAACTTCTTCGTTCATTTTTTCTTTCTGATTTTGTTATTTTTCTCCTTCATTTTCTTCTCTTTAGTTCTAATAATGCAGCTTTAAATAACATGACATGCTTGCGTACTTCATGCCTGGACCCCAAAACGCTGTCAGATTTCGAAATCATGAATCAAGAGTCGGAATGCAAAGAAGGTAACTTTGAGGAAATAAAACAAAGAATTGGAATAACCGAAGGAAAATTGGTTCGCACATTACAACAAGAGAGTGTGTTGTACTCAGGTGTGCTGTACTCGGGGAATATCCAGGAAGTCGTACCAATAAAGAATGGCCCATTCTTACAACAAGAAATTGCGGCCCAGGAATCTTGAAATAGGACAACTAGTGTTAAGACGCATTCTCCCTCATCACCAGGAAGCAAAAGGAAAATTTGCTCCTAATTGGAAAGGTCCTTACATCATCAGAAGGATACTGCTAAGAGGAGCATGATATTTGGGAGACATCGAAAGAAATGATCCTGAAACTGCAGATGCAATAACAAGGTACTACATCTAATCCTCATGCGGCGATGGCTTTTGTGCAATTGAGATGACGAAGGCTTTCCTTCCCACTACCCAAACACTATC
This sequence comes from Nicotiana attenuata, assembly GCF_001879085.1. Lineage (NCBI taxonomy): Eukaryota > Viridiplantae > Streptophyta > Magnoliopsida > Solanales > Solanaceae > Nicotiana > Nicotiana attenuata. Next base: position 308,613 of record NW_017671206.1, on the reverse strand, counting down.
AATCATTTGTAGACCCTTTGAGCCGGTTACTCTTCTTTGATCACCCTCTTTGGAACCCGGAAGTACCAGCGGAAAAGAAAAGAAAAGAAAAGAAAAGAAAAAGAAAAAGAAAAGAAAAAGAAAAGAAAAGAAAAAGGAAAGAAAAGAAAAAGAAAAGAAAGAAAAAGGAAAAAAGAAAAAGAAAAGAAAAACAAAACAAAAACAAAAACAAAAAAAAATTGTTCCGTTTGAACTACGTTTGACTTGATCCTGAAAGGGTACGTAGGCAGCCTCTCTCTGGGGTTCAGTCACACCAAAACAAAAATCCCAATTTCCCAAAAAAATGAAACTGGGGCAGATGTTATAATGGTTCGGCCATGAATCCGCCGAAATGGTTCCAAAGTTGTAGTTCCGCCCAAAATCCTTTTTACCCCAAAACCTTGTCCAAGTCCTTCCGATCAATTGGCAAAGGCAGGGAAGTGGAAAATGTTATTATTGGAATCCGACACAATGCAAATTGAGAGAAATAAAATGAGAGAGTCTTATCGGTGAAAACCTTCGGGCACCATAAGGCGATGGTGAGTAGAGAAACTAAAAATGAGAAAGTCCGTTTAGTGAAAACTCGCAAAGAGCATTATCGGGCGACGGTGAGAAGAGAAATGAGAGAGGTCGATTGGCGAAAACCCGCAAAGGGCGCTGTCGGCCGAAAAAAAGACATCTCGCCACTAAAGGAGTCCTGGCAAGGTTCCACGGTTTTGAAATATTGATTAATGGGTTCACGAGAAGCTGGAAAGTTTGTGTGGGTCGGGCGTCCAGTCCAAGAAGCATGTCATGATCATTTGAAGCCAGCATGCACACCCCAGATAAGTCCTTCTTTGCCCGAAAGGGATGCTTCTCTTTAAACTCATCTGATTGCCTTTCTGCATACTTCTCTTTGAATCCCTTTTGGTTTAACGCTGATTCCGTAACTAGTACAAAGAAAAGGTGGCAGGACCGGTTTCACAGGGCTCCGCCTGGTCAGAGTCGAAGAAATACCCAGCCTCAGCGAGTGCGTCAGGCCAATCCCGACTGACCATAGTGGTTGATGCTTTCAAAGCAAAAACGTTGGAAAAGAAAGAAAATCAAAGGCAATGGCAGAATAAAGTGAAAAGGTCAGAGCCCACACGGGCGAGTCATAATGAAATCCTGAAGGTTGAACCTGATCGGTTTGAAAAGAGATTCACCCTCAAGGCAAACAAGCGGCAAAGTTCCCAACAGAAATGGGGCCGGGATCAAGCAATTGAGATGATCAAGGCCACAAAACCAACCACCGTTTCAAACTAACAAATTGTTCTTTGTTGAAAACAGGTCTAATTCAAAGCAACCGTACAAGAAGCAGGTGTAATCCAAGAGGAAATGAAATACGCAAGCGCTGAAACAGCTTTGCAGCAGGAAAACGACCAAAAAGGAAGTACCCCCCCCCCCCCAAAATTCTTTCATGCGTTTTGCTAAACAAAAAGGAAAGCATATAAAGAGGAAAACAAAAGGAAAAAGAAAGAAGAAAAGAAATAAAAATGAAAATCCCAAAAGAAAAACAAATCATGGTAGCATAGGATCTCATTCCTTAAATATCCCGGCCAAATAAAAAAAAACCGAGGATCTCCCGGGCAAAAAACCGTGGAGCTTTTTCTTTCCAAATCCCGGCCAAAAAACCGAGGATCTCCCGGCCAAAAAACCGTGGAGCTTTTTCTTTCCAAATCCCGGCCAAAACACCGAGGATCTCCCGGCCAAAACCGTGGAGCTTTTTCTTTCCAAATCCTGGCCAAAAAACCGTGGAGCTTTTTCTTTCCAAATCCCGGCCAAAAAAACCGAGGATCTCCCGGCCAAAAAACCGTGGAGCTTTTTCTTTCCAAATCCCGGCCAAAAACCGAGGATCTCCCGGCCAAAAAACCGAGGAGCCTTTTCTTTCCAAATCCCGGCCAAAAACCGAGGATCTCCCGGCCAAAAAACCGCGGAGCTTTTTCTTTTTCCATCTCCCGGCCAAAAAACCGAGGAGCTTTTTCTTTCCAAATCCCGGCCAAAAAACCGAGGATCTCCCGGCCAAAAAACCGCGGAGCTTTTTCTTTCCAAATCCCGGCCAAAAACCGAGGATCTCCAGGCCAAAAAACCGTGGAGCTTTTTCTTTCCAAATCCCGGCCAAAAACCGAGGATCTCCCGGCCAAAAACCGTGGAGCTTTTTCTTTCCAAATCCCGGCCAAAAAACCGAGGATCTCCCGGCCAAAAACTGAGGAGCTTTTTCTTTCCAAATCCCGGCCAAAAACCGAGACTCTCCCTACACAATCCTTATTTGATCGCTTAGATATGTGTCACAACTAACTCACGAAATTTTCCTAGTGAAAACTGGGGCAGAAATTTTGTTCGTTTGTTTATTTTGGTATCTTAAGCAGGTCAATCTCAAGACGCAAGGGGTGAAATAACCAATGGAATAAATCTCAATCCAGAATAAAGAAAAGAAGAAAAGAACAAAAAAGAAATGAATTCAAATGTTGAAGCAAACAAGGGTGCAGATTGCTCAAAATCTAATTGTAGTCACAAGCTCCGCCGACCCCGTTTTGACCCAATGCTACAGAAGGAAACAACACCTACAACTTGCGAGCATCAAGATTCAGATCGGAGTCCACGGCAAAATCAGCTAAGACTCAAGATCAAGTTTCAAGAGATTTATAGATAGGAATCTTGTAACTCATAGNAAGACAGAAGAAAAGAAATAAAAATGAACATCCCCAAAGAAAACAAATCATGGTAGCATAGGATCCTATTCCGGCCAAAAACCGAGGATTTCCCGGCCAAAAACCGAGGATCTCCCGGCTAAAAAACCGAGGAGCTTTTTCTTTCCAAATCCCTGCCAAAAAAACCGAGAATCTCCCTACACAATCTTGATTTGATCGCTTAGATATGTGTCACAACTAACTCGCGAAATTTTCCTAGTGAAAACTGGGGCAGAAAATTTCGTTCGTTTGTTTTGGTATCTTAAGCAGGTCAACCTCAAGACGTAAGGTGTGAAATGACCAATGGAATAAATCTCAATCCAGAATCAAGAAAAGAAGAAAAGAACAAAAAGAGATGAACTCAAATATGAAGCAAGCAAGGGCACGGATTGCTCAAAATCTGATTGAAGTCACAAGCTCCGCTGATCCTGTTTTCGACCCAATGCTGCATGAAGAAGTAAACACCTGCAACTTGCGAGCATCAAGATTCAGATCGAAGTCCACAGCCAAATCAGTTAAGACTCAAGATCAAGCTTCAAGAGATTCATAGATAGGAATCTTGTAACTCATAGTTGGTAGGCCTAGCTAGCTTAGCTTTTGATTTTCTTTTGGTGTAATAAGGAGGTCAGCAAGCAGTAGCAGCAGCAACACCAGTGAAATTCACAGCTCATGGTAGTCCCAGCTACCAACTTTCCAGAACTACACTGACCTGATTCCTTTATAGCCAAGGATATGTAGGCAACCTTTGAAGCAGGGCTCGGTCAGATGGTTTTCAAAATGCTTCTCCTGGAGTGCCGAGCTGGCAAAAATCCCTCATGTTGCTCATTTATCTTTGCCCGAAAACCTTTCGTGTCTTCGAGCAAAGAGGGGCAGCTGTGAGCATGTGATTTTTGCCTCGCACGAATTACTCCTACAAATTTCTTAGATTTAGGATTTTTTCTTTTAATTGTTTAATTTGTAGGAATTAATTGCATAATTTTCATGTTTATTTGTATTTTTTACTGTGTGCATTTTAATTTAACATAAATTCATAAAAAAATACAAAAATACGCATTGCATTTGCATTTAGGATTTAATTTTATATATTTTAGATTAATTAGTATTTAGAGTTTTACAAAAATACAAAAATCACAAAAAATTGATTTATTTGCTTTGTTTAATTTTAGCTTTGAATTTTGCTCAGTTTTCATTTAAATTGGTATTTAATTAATTTGTGTTGGTTATTAATTAGAGTTTAATATAGTTGGGTAGGTTAATTTAGTTTT
>NW_017671206.1:273208-302916 GCF_001879085.1 Nicotiana attenuata | reverse complement strand
CAGGTACATGTTCCGAATCTATCATGATGTAGCTCTCAAGTTGGGAATGAAAAATAGAAGTCATGCTGATTTCTTCTATTTTTATGTGTTCATTCGATTCAACATAGTTCACTTAGCCTCATTGATTAGATAAATCTTCATGTTTTTGTAATTAACTAGAGACTGCTTGAACTCATGAGATACATTTGGATCTGCTGGTTATGTTAGCTGTAGTGTAGGTTAATTTAGCAATCTATATTAGCTGAATACAGGGTTTGGTTCTAGTGCATGAATGGTGTATCGTTTTTTTGGTAGTTTATTGTATGTAGCGTTTGAATTCGACGCATGAAGTTCAGTATATTTTGGTTTTGGTAGTTCCATGTTTAGATATGCTAATAAAAGGAATGCAGTTCTGCTTTGGGTTTTAATCTGTGGTCCTGTGATTAGAAAATTAGATTAAGTGATAGGTTGATTCAGGTCTACTTGTTGGAATTCTGATAATATTGAAGCATGCATATTTCAATTCAAATTTATTGATTAGTTGGTAGGTTCTTATTTACCATGAATAGGGTAGTCAAATAAGGTCTATATCTCTGTGTGGAGCTTAATGCTTCCAACATTCAAAGGGTCTTGTGGTGCCTGAGACTCGAACTCGAGTCAAATTATCTGGTTGCCATGGCATTAGTTTTCTGAGCTTGCCTCACTTTAGGTATATATTTGGTGTTGCGGGGATTCGACATTGAATCCCTCACTCAAGAGTAATAATAGCATATCTGCAGGAACGTGGGCTCATTCTTGGGCCCAATTGGAACAATTGTCTTCAAAGATCCCAATTTGTTCGCATTGGGCTGTTAGCACGTTACTGATAGGCTGTCCCTTTATGACTTCAAATCACCAATATGTTTCGGACTGGATTAAGCCTTGCTTTAAATAATCTATCTTCCTTTGTGCATCTGCTTTCTTTTGAGGGTGTTTCTTAGTCACATTTTGGGCCTTCCATGCTAGGTAGCATATTTAAGCTAAGGGGATTTTCCTCTTATTTGGATGTGGACTTGAGTTTGAGGGCCCGGATTCTTTAATTATTAACTAGGCCCTGTTAGAGATAAATTAAATAGAAAATCGTAGTTCGCTTTAGGTTGGCCTTAAAATAATAAAATGAGACGAGCCTCGCCAAATAAAAATACATAAATTGCGGGGCCCTCATTAAATGCTTTATTAAAATATTTTAGAAATTCGGGACGTGCCATTTAGCGAATTTTCATGGCCTCCCGCAAAGTTAATAAGACGCTAGCCACTTTAGGCGCGCTTTTAATAATTTTACCTTCTTAAATACGGGTGTACATTTCATGCGACCCAAATCCAAATCCCAAAACGTTGAATAAGAGGTGTCGAGGATCCGGGTGCATTTCATGTGACGTGATCCAAAAACACGCTCTTAAACGGCGTTCACTTTCATAAAAACTAATTAAAAGCGGTTAAACAAATTTATAAAATTGCACTATAACCCAAATAGCATCGAACTTATTCAATGTCCGTGGAAGCCAAACTACAAATTCCATGGTGATCCGCTCCCACTTCCACTCTGGAATATCCATCTACTAAAGCAAGCCACCCGGCCTCTAATACTCATATTTCACATGCTGACAATTGAGACACCGATCTACAAATCCCACAATGTCTTTCTTCATTCTCCTCCACCAATACTGCTGTCTGAGATCCTGATACATTTTCGCGACACCCGGATGAATGGAATACCGCGAGCTATGGGCCTCCTCCAGAATCAACTCTCGAAGCCCATCCATATTGGGCACACGAATCCGGCCCTACATCATGAACACCCCATCATCACTAATGGTCACATCACTAGCATCGTCGTGCTGAACTCTGTCCTTAAGGACAAACAAGTGAGGATCATCATACTGGCGCTCTCTGATGCGATCAAACAAGGAAGACCGAGAAATCACACAAGCTAAGACCCGACTGGGCTCCGAAATATCCAACCTCACCAACCGGTTGGCCAAGGCCTCAACATCAACTGCGAGAGGTCTCTCCCCAACAGGAATAAATGCAAGACTGCCCATACTCACCGCCTTCCTACTCAAAGCATCGTCCACTACATTGGCCTTCCCCGGATGGTACAAGATAGTAATATCATAGTCCTTTATCAGCTCCAACCATCTATGCTGCCTCAAATTGAGATCCTTCTGTTTGAACAAGTGTTGGAGGATACAATGATCAGTAAACACCTCACAAGACACACCATACAAGTAATGCCTCCAAATCTTTAATGCGTGAACAATGGAAGCCAACTCCAAATCATGAATAGGGTAGTTCTTCTCATGGGGCTTCAACTGACAAGAAGCATAAGCAATAACCCTACCCTCCTGCATCAGCAAACATCCAATACCCACTCTCGAAGCATCACAATACACTGTATATGAACCTGAAGCTGATGGTAAAACTAGCACTGGAGCTGTGGTCAAGGCAGTCTTGAGCTTCTGAAAGCTCACCTCACACTCATCCGACCACTGGAATGGGGCACCCTTCTGAGTCAACTTGGTCAAAGGTGATGCAATAGATGAAAATCCTTGAATGAACTGACGGTAATAACCCACCAATCCAAGAAAACTGCGAATCTCTATGATTGAGGACGGCCTGGGCCAACTCTGAACTACCTCTATCTTCTTCGGATCAACCTGAATACCCTCGCTGGACACCACGTGCCCCAAGAAAGCCAATGAACTGAGCCAAAACTCACATTTGGAGAACTTTGCGTAAAGCTTATCCTCCCTCAACCACTGCAATACCACTCTCAAATGCTCTGCGTGCTCTTCCTGACTACGCAAATACACATGAATATCATCAATGAAAACTATGACAAACAAGTCGAGATACAGCTGGAACACGCTGTTCATCAAATGCATGAACGCTGCTGGGGCATTAGTCAGCCCAAAAGACAACACAAGGAACTCATAGTGACCATATCGGGTCCTGAAAGCTGTCTTAAGAATATCTGAGTCCTTGATCTTCAGCTGGTTATACCCTGAAAGGAGATCAATATTGGAGAACACCCTTGCTCCCTGAAGCTGGTCGAATAAATCATCAATGTGAGGTAGGGATACTTGTTCCTAACTGTAACCTTGTTCAACTGCCTGTTATCAATGCACATCCTCATAGTGCCATCCTACTTCTTCACGAACAGAACATGCGCACCCCACGACGAAACACTAGGCCGAATGAACTCCTTATCAAGGAGTTCTTGGAGCTTCTCCTTCAACTCCTTCAATTCCGCTGATGCCATACGATACGGTGGGATAGAGATTGGCTGAGTGCCTGGCACTAGGTCAATACCAAAATCAATATCCCTGTCCGGGGGCATGCCCTGGCAGGTTTACAGGAAATACATCGGGAATATCCCTCACAACCGGAACAGAATTAATACTAGGAGCCTCTGTACGGACATCCCTCACGAAGGCTAAGTATGAAAGACAGCCTTTTCCAACCATCCGTTGGGCCTTCAAGAACGAAATCACTCTACTAGGGACAAAATGAGTCGAACCTCGCCATTAAAGCCGTGTCACAGCCAGCATCGCCAACGTCACTATTTTAGCATGACGTACAGAATAGCACGGCATGGGGATAACCAATCCATGCCAAAAATCACATTGAAATCCAACATACAAAGTAACAAAAGATCCACTCGGGTCTCCAGACCCCCAAATAGTCACCACACACGACCGCTATACACTGTCTAAAACAATAGTATCGCCTACCGGAGTAGATACACAAACAGACGAAGCAAGATACTCACGGGGCATATCCAAATAACGAGCAAAATATGATGACACATAGCAAAAAGTAGAACAAGGATCATATAACATAGAGGCATATCTGCGGCAAACCGAGACAATACCTGTAATCACAGCATCTGAAGCAATAGCATCGGGTCTAGCTGGCAGTGCATAGAAACGGGCCTGACCACCACCTGATCGACCTCTCCCTCTGGGCAACCCCTAGCTGACTGTCCTCCATCCCTAGCTGGCGGGGCGGGTGGTGAAGTAACCGGTGCTGAAGTTGATGACTGACTCCTCTACTAAGATGAACCCCCGAGACGACGAGGACACAGCCCCCACATATGTCCGAACTTCCTACACTCATAACAACTCCCTGGTGCTGGAGACGGGGACTGAAGGGAACCCCTAGCACCGGAATGACTAGCAGCGGTACCTGGCATGGAAGAGCACTGAACTGATGGAGCACGGGACGAACTCTGGGCTGGAGGGCACTAAGTGATGAATGACCCTGCTGAGAATTGTGAGAACCATGGCCTGATGATGCCCCACAATATCCTGGGCGAGCTGACTGAGCATGCCTGATTGGGAGGCCTCTGCCGTGCTGAAACTGACCTCTCGAAGGAGCACCCCCCAAAACTACAAGATCCTCGAGGCCTCTTGGCCTCCCTCTCCTCTCGCTCCTAGCGACGAACTGACTCAATCTCATAAGAGATATCAACAACCTCCTCAATAGTACCACCTGACACCCTCTCCCTGGTCATGAGAATCCAAACCTGATATGTGAGGCCATTAACGAACCTCCTGATCCTCTCTCTATCCCTGCGGGTCTGTGGCACATACTTCTCCAAAAAGAGAACGGAGAAATGCTGCCAAGTAAGAGGCGGCGCACCAACAGGCCTATGCCTCTTATAAGCCTCCCACCAAGTGAAGGCAGCTCCAGTAAACTGAAAAGTAGTAAATGCGACCCCGCTAGTCTCCAGAATACCCGTGGTGCGAACAATCCTCTAATACCTATCCAAGAAACCATGAGCATCCTCGCCCTCTATACCACTAAAAGTCGGAGGCTGAAGTCTACCAAACCTCTCCAATCTGTGTTGCTCGTCCTCTGGCATAACCGGAGCTACATAACCCTGAGCAGCTGCCACCGGCTGGGCTGGTGGTGCCTTCGGTGTCTGCAATCCCTGAACAACCTGCTCGGGTGTGCTGGCGACGGGAGTCTGAGTGTCTCCCTCAGCCTGAGAAGTGGCTACGGTAGTAAAAACTGCGACCGCCTGAGCAAGACTTGTTCACACGGTCAAGATATAAGCCAGGGTCTCTTGAAGACCCGGAATGACAATAGGCATAACTGGTGCCTGAGCCGGTGCTGCTAGAGCGTCCACAACTGGGACCTGATCTTGAACTGGGGATGCTGTAGATCTGCAAGTGCTGCTCTGGCTGCTGTGCGGGCTACACCCCTGCCTCTACCACGGCCTCGACCGCATCCTCGGCCTCTAGTGGCCCAGCTGGTTATACTGGTGGTCGTCCATCCTGACCAGTAGCGCGTGTCCTCACCATCTGTGAGAGAATAGAATAACAGAAGTTTAGTACCAGAATCAACAGATTCGCATGACAGGATTTCAAGAATATGAAGTTTTCCTAAAGGTTCTGCATCCTCCCGAGGATAAATACAGACGTCTCCGTACCGATCCACGAGACTCTACTAAACCTGCTCATGACTCGTGAGACCTATGTAACCTAGGCTCTGTTGCAACTTGTCCTGACCCTAAAACGGACCCGGTCGTGATGGCACCTATTGTGAAACTAGGCCAGGCGACACAAACCCCAAAACTAACCCAACAATTATAATAAGTCAATTAAAAGTCATTAATAAGCTAAAATCCCAAAATGTAGGAAGAATAGAATAGTGCGGAAACAAAACATAGCCTGACATCGGGGTGTCACCAGTCATGAGCAACTACAACTCGTCTAGAAATGTGAAAAGACAACATAGTCTGAAATAAAGCTAATACAAAGTGGAATAGAGATAGGAAGGAGAAGCACTAGGCTGTGAATGCCAAGCAGCTACCTAGTCAACTCCAAAAGCCTGCTGGAAGACAAATCAGCACTCACTAGCGTGACTCAAGACTCTTGGATCTGCACACAGGGTGCAGGGAGTAATGTGAGTATGCCAACTCAGTAAGTAATAAAAGTAAAGGCAGCTGAGCAGTAAAAAAACACGCAAGCCACGTCAAAATTCTACAGCAAAACAATATAAATCCAGAACAATGTAGTAAAAACAATGAACTCGTAAAACCGACTCAGTTCAATAAAATTCTTCTCAAAACTTCTTTCAATAGTTTCAGAGTGACGAAAAATAGTGAGTAAATAATAGAAACATAAACAGCCCCTCGGGCAACAACATAAATCAACTGCCCCTTGGGCCAAATATCAACAGAACCAGCCCCTCGGGCTACCTCACAATCACTCGTAATCAGCCCTTCGGGCAATAACATGAACAACAACAGCTCCTCGAGCAATATCACATCTCACAGTGGGTACCCGCGCTCACTGGGGGTGTACTACTCCGGAGGGGATCCTACAGCCCAAGCACTAACATAAGCCATCTCGTGGCATAACAAATCAGGCCCTCGGCCTTTCATATATCACAAATCAGTGTAACACGCTGCGGCGCGCAGCCCAATCCCATAACATCCTCACAACACAGGCCCTCGGCATCCCTCAGTCAGAACTAACTCAAGCCACTCGGGATGATAGTAAAACAAGTACTCGGGTCAAAATTTCATTTATGAAATCAAAAAGAGTGAACAAAACCAAGTTATGAAAATAGTAAGAATATAGCATGAGTGAATGTAAATATCAAACTGAAAACAGTGAGGATAATAGTAGTAAAAGCCCCTAAGGGTCCAAACAATCGGCACAAGGCCCAAACACCGCATTTAGCCCCAAACATAGTAATATTTTTCCAAAACACAATAATATTAAACATTGTTCAATCGAATACGCGACTTAACAGTTGTACGAGACGGACCAAGTCAAAATCCCCAATGGTGCATGATCCCACGCTCGTCATCTAGCATGTGCGTCACCTCAAAATAGCACAACGATGTAAAATTCGGGGTTTCATACCCTCAGGACGACATTTACAATCATTACCTACCTCTATCCGATCGAAACTCTAGCCCGCGATACCTTTGCCTCTCGACTCGGCCTCCAGATGCTCCAAATCAAACCAAAAATAGATTTATACCATCAAAATATGCTAACGGAACAAAGCCCACTCAAAAATAACCCATTTACATCAAAAATCCGAAAATCGGCCAAACCCGACCCTCGGGCTCACGTCCCGAAATCCATTAAAATTCACATCAATAGAATCCTTACATTCTCATGAGTTTGTACATATTAAATATACCAAAATCTGACCACAAACGTCCCCTCAAATCCCTAATCAAAGTCCTCAAATTTCAAGCCCTAGTTCTTCAATTTTAATCACTAATTTCCATAAATTCGAGCCTAAACAGTGAAATAACATAATAGAAATGAGTTTTAGGTTCAACAATCTTACCTCAACGAAGTTCCCTTGAATTCCCTCTTCAAAATTTCCCAAAAAGCTCCAAAACCGTCATAAAAATGGTGAAGAAGAGCTGAAAATCGCGAACTCCATTATTTATATGTTCTACCCCAGAAATACCGCATTTGCGGTCAAAATCATCCACCTGCGGTCCCAGGTGCGCACCTGCGGTCCCAGGTGCGCACCTGCGGTCCCAGGTGCACACCTGCGGAAATCACTTATTCGCCCCATCTCGCACCTGCGCTCAAATACCCGCACCTGCACTATTGCAGGTGCGCTCAAAGCTCCGCATCTGTGGCTCCTGCTCTTTCTCACTTTGGTCGCATCTGCGGCGTTGCACCTGCGGTCCCCGATCCGCAGGTGTAAAAACAATAGAAGCAGAAAAATTCTGCAGCTGCTCCAAACATCCAAACTCCCCGTCAACCATCCAAAATCCATCCCAAGGCCCTTGGGACCTCAACAAAACACGCCAACAAGTCAAATAACACTATTCAAACTTTTACCAACCCCTGGAACACTCAAAACAATGTCGGAACACCAACGTCCCAATGTCGGAACACTCAAAACACTCCGAATTCCGCTTTTGATCAAAAAGTCTATCAAACCTCGTCCGAATGACCTGAAATTTTGCACACACGTCCCAAATGACACAACGGACCTACTTCAATTTTCGGAATTCCATTCTGACTCCTATTTTAAAATCTCCGCTACCAACCGGAAAACGCTAAAATTTCAATTTTGCCAATTCAAGCCTAAATCTACCCCGGACCTCCAAAATACATTCCGATCATGCTCCTATGTCCCAAATTACCTGAAGAAGCTATTCGAATCATAAAAACCAATTTCCGAGATCGTTTGCTCACAGGTCAACTTCCGGTTGACTTTTCCAACTAAAAGACCAACTTAAGAGACTAAGTGTCTCAAAAATTTCCAAAAATCATTACGAATTCGAACCGACTAACCCGATACCATATAACACATATGAACAAAGCATAAAGAAGTAAAAATGGGGAAAATGAAGCGGTAACTCATGAAACGACCGGCCTGGTCGTTACAAGATGTTTCCTTCCTTATTGTATTGTCACCTCTAATTGTTGAGTTCCTTTTATGACTCTGTGCTTATTTCCTACATGATCTAATTGTTGTGATTGCACATCTTAGTTATCACGTGCCTTACTTGTCCTATTATTTTTGTAAAGTTTATTGTATTCCTTTGATTTTTTACATGGTTCCTTTATTGTCGTGTACTCATACTCTTGATTTGTTGAAATTCCTTTAAATTGAGTTATTGAATTGTTCTTGTTGATTTAAATTATTGTACTGGGGATCGGTTTTCACATCGCAACATGTTAAATAAGGAGAATTGATATGGTGAAACGAGGGAGGATATTTATATTGTAATATTGACATTGTACGGGGATTGGTTTCATGCCGCAACAGGTGAAATAAGTGTGGATTGATATGGTGAAATAAGGGTAAATTATGATATTGACTCTAATTATATGGTGGGATCGGGTTGCGCACTGCAATATCTATTTACTTATTATTATTGATATCTACATGGTGGAATAAGGATGGATAATGTTGTACGGTAGGATCGGGTTATGCGCCGCAACAGTTTATGTTTTTTGTATTCCTTGTTGTGTTGGCTTCGGTTATTTCATACGAGACTCTGAGGATTTGTATTTCTGGTTTTTATCTGGTTTTTGAGAATTGTGTTGTTTTCATTGATTTACTTTCTTGCCGTCATTTCCTGATTTCTTTTCCTATTACTATTTTTTTTTTGATGAATTGAGTTTTAAGATGAATTTACTACACTAAGCCCTTATTTGATAACCCGCTGAGTTGTTAGAAACATAACGAATTTAAATAAAAGAATTAATAACGTGATTACCTTATGTGACTTTAAAGTTAAAACTCGTCGTTTCATTTTGTGCCTAACTATTTTTCATAATCGCCATATTTCACTTTAAGCAATTTCTCAAATTAATCACCTTTCCCTGTCTGATGTTTCTACCTTACTTGAAAAGGAATTGTTATTCTATTTTAATTTAATAAATTCTACATTCAATTGGTGGCTTATCCGATGCTTTATTTTAATTGAAAATATTATTTCCTTCACCCAAATGACTTCAAAAATAAACTCAGTCTTCTCAACTGATTTCCTTCTTTATACTAGGTTGTTATTATGCTTTAATGTATGAGATTAAGCCTCTTGAATATTTAAAAGTAGTATTTGATACGGGTACCAGATACGTGGTAGCACGTGGATTTTGCCGTGTGAAAGTGATTTGAAAAATATGGGCACACGGTGCCATGTGTGTAAAGTTTGGAAGTTGTGACTTAAAATCTGAGATTTCAAGATGTGATACTCAGGGTAATTGTTATTGAAATTCGTGAACTTAGAATGATTTGATTGGCTGAGTTGTCATTGGTTTCCCTTACTTGAACACATTCATTTTGCATCTGCACCCCGACTATGTTGTTGTTTAATTACTTGGATGTTCTCGTTGTCATTCGTGCTCCCCTTATTTTCATTATTGAAGGTGATTTAAATCATTCTGTTTTCGGCCTTATATTTATATTCCTTCTGTGTCAGTTTCATGTCTTATCCTGCACAGGTTTTCATATCTGGTAGGTGTCTTGACTTAGCCTCATCTCTAATCTACCGAGTTTAGGCTTGATACTTATTGGGTACCGTTGTGGTGTACTCATGCTACGCTTCTGCACATTTTTGTGTAGTTCCAGGTACTTATGATCGAATTGGTTGAAGACTTGTATTTGCACTGCTGAAGACTTCAACGTATACCTGTTCAACGGTCACAAGCCCCGTAATCACCTTTTATTGTATCTTATTTCTATTGTCTCCTATTACGCCAGACAATGATGTACTCTTTATTTATAGTTACTTTTTGAAAGGTTTGTGACTTGTACTATCGGTTTTGGGTTTTTGTAACTAAGGTTGGTTGAATATGTTGTTAAAAAAATTATTTAATTTATTGCAGTTAAGTTAGTTAAACTTCATTAGCGATCAGTATGTGTTAGGCTTACTTAGTTTTAGATACTAAGTACCATCACGATCTTCTCGGAGGGATTTTTGAATCGTGACATATTGCTTGGTTATTCATCTGGTTCTATCCCTAGGCTGAAATGACAAACTAAAATATTTGGGGAGAAAGTTATACATGATTCGACAAATAAACATAAAATCAAATGAATGTGCATACATTCTTAGCACTTGAATGGACAGAACTCTAGGTAATCGGCAAATATAGACGTCCAGAGGCAATTGTTGTTCAACTAAAATAAACTTAAAGTAACACAATCAATAACAGTGTTGTCGTGTTATGTTTTGAAACATAATAGAGAAATGCACTTACATGGTACCTTATGCCACAAGTACGAATTAGGGGTGTTCGTCAGTCGGTACGGTACGATATTTAGTTATTTTGTTTAATATTTTCGGTATTCGCTTTCTTAAAATGCTATATCAATACTATATCTAATTACATTCGTTATGGTTCAGCCTTTTTTTTTCCGGTTTCAGTTTATTCGGTTCGGTAATTTTGAGTTATTCGGCTTGAATATTAACTAATGCATAAAGCCATCGGCTGTAATATTCTTAATTAAAATAATCAATGAAAAGATTCTAAATTCACTCGACTGTTGACAAAATCTTTGTCCAAAACCATCAAGTATCAACTAATAGAAAAAGGTACATAAAGGAATACATTCAATAATTGAAAATATCGTGTCATTTGCTTAGAGTTAATTGTAGAAATTAGAGAATACAACAAGGACTAATCAAACATATGCAACAATAATACAAGATTAACTGAGTGAGAAACACTCCAAAACCGTTGAAATATTACGTTAAACTGCTTGACATAATCTGCATCTTACCTTGTTTCTCCATTTTCCTAAAGAAGTACATCAGCTTTACTGCCAACCTCAACATGAATGCCAAAGAAAAGTATTGTGTAACTTAGTATGATAATCAATATATATGTAATGTGTAATTTAGTATATATTTCGGTACGGTATCGATATTTCATTATCATTTTTTTAAAATATCAAATACCATACATAATACCAAATCTATAATAATAATAATAATAATAATAATAATAATAATAATAATAATAATAATAATAATAATAATAATAATAATAAAACAGGAAGCTTTTTAGTTAAAAGTTAAATTACTAAAATACTCCTAATATTAAACTAAATATGTAATTAACTTATCTTATAAAATTAAAAATCCCAAATAAGAAAAACGTAGGAAAAGACACCGTTTGAAGAGACTTGCTCCCAGCGTTTCTCTACTTAAGGAACATGTTTGAAGAAAGCCGTGAAGAGTCCCCGTCGTTTCATTATATTCTCTTTAAAAATCAAATTTTTGGATGCCAATTCTTTCTCACTTTGCCATAGATCTCCTGTTTTAGTTCAGGTTTGCACCAAACTCTCATCTTTTTTCCATAAACATTTTTCATAATTTTTCTCACTTAGTTGATGTCAGATCTGTGGCGCTGTTATTATTTCCTCTATATATTTTTAGGACTAAATTATCAGCCATATCTATCTCTACGGAAATCGACTTGTAAGCTTCTTAAATTTACATAGTAGAAAATCCTCATATCTGTACATACTTCTCATGTTGCTTTGTACATTGATTTTCTGATATGCGCACCTTAATTGAGGTTGTTATGTAGCTAATTTTTGTTCTCTACAATGTTTACAATTTTGAGATGATTACACCTTAATTTAGTCGAATTTTCCTAGATTGGTTAGAGTAAAATTGGAGTTACAAATTTAATGCTCTTATATTTCTATGTTTCTCTGCGGCCTGTTATTTTCTAAATGTTATGGTAGTAATTTGTCAATTTAACTTCTACAGAGTGCTTCTTAATCTGAATTTGTGCATGATCAATTCCATAACCTTTTTGTGTTACTGCAATTTCCCAATACATTATTTTCAAGTCAAATGCCGAAAATGTGACTATTTTATTAGTCATTAAAGAAAACTTTCCAGAAAAGCTAGGTGTATTTGAAGAGCTCTATACTATTTGAGAAATTACTAGCTACATTTTAAGCGTACAGTGATTGGATAAACAAAAACTAATTTTTGTTTGCCCTCATACAAGCTTAAGTTACTCCTAAATCAATTGCCAAAGAGATAAAAGATTATGCTAAAATTTTAAGGAAAAGTCATAGTTGTGTCTTCTGATGCATCATTTCCAAGTAAAAGCTTTAAACTTTGAGTAGATTCTAAATAGACTTCAAAAAAAAAAAAAAAAAAAAAAAAAAAAAAAAAAAATCAAAAAGACAATGTAATTGGAGAGGTTAGAGCATGACTTAGAGATAATAGTAACGATCATTGAAACTTACAAGAAATGACTACATAAATTCAGAATTTTATTTCACATATAGACCAACTCAAATGTGTTCCTAATTTATTGCTAATCACAAAGCAGAATAGTCTAAAAATGAAACAAAAACGAACAAGCACGCACATAATTAGCACATAGGTTCACAAACGAAGCATACAGACAAAAGATTTTTACTTTCCAATACAACATCATAATTTTAATCATGAGAAGTATTTAAATTTTAAACCAAATGAATAAGATCAACAAAGGATCATATATTATCACAATATTTCAGATATTTATGGCATCTACTCTTTGCAAAGATGAATCCTACATTCCTACTACGCATGGTTTAATATGTTCAAGAGTGATTTTTTTTGTTCGTTAATTATCAAGAAACTGAGCAAGTTTTTGACGAATTGTTTATGTTTAATATTCTTACAATTTTGCACTTATAATGATAGAATCGCATTTTTATTTTGCTCATATATATCTTTACCTATGCGCCTTTAGTCTTTTAAAAAATTTGAGTCCAATTGAACTATGCCAACAAATTACAGAATCATATTTTAGTTTTATAATTTTATTATTATATGCTTCTTGCTGTTGTAGACAAGATTCTATATATATCGAAAAAACTGAAATCAAATATATATTTACCAACAGTTATGTGAGTCATCATTCTGCTGCATACTTTTACTTTGTTGCATTCGAGAAGTTACATTACTGGTAAAATACTTACTATAAATTAATGTGAACATATTTTTATTACAATTGAATCGTTTCAGGAAACTAGAGGGACAAAAGCAACAGTAAAGTCAATCATGTTGATGAATATATCTATTCTTTCTGCTCTTTTCTCTTTATTAACTCATATCTTAATTAATTTTCACATCTTATAAATGTCTTTTTGTTGAATTTAAATTGCATTTATGTAAGTTCCATTTTCGAAGAGGAAGAGAAAAAAGAGCTCATTATTGTGATAATATGAAAAAAGGACCTTGATCATCCTAGGAAGATATCAAGCTCTAGGACCTTACTAAAAAAATAAGAGATCGAGTAATTTTGAATAGTACGTGGGCACATTTGGGCCTTCTTCAGTTTGTCTTATTTAGGAGAAAAAGGACTCTTTATGCATTTATAATCACCGATCGGATATGAACTCTTAATACTTATCAATGTTTAAATAAATTTTACTTTTAGGTGTATATGATGAAGCTGAAGATTACTTGCATGGTGTACATTAAAATAGAAATAACAACGATGGAATAATCCAAAAAATAGCAATCAACCTTGAAAAGACAATTATATCGAGTCGCAATGGATATTGTTATGGCTAAAGCAAATACAGAAAATAAAGTTGATCAAAGAGTGCTTCTTCCTACATCATGTACTAGGGCACCCAAATACCAAAAGGATGATATGCCAAAATTTAATTGATAGTATGATGGTTAGAAGAAATAGAGTTAGTCGGAGAGTATGCCTCTTGGTGGAAACCAAGAAAGAAAAAAGAAAATAAACAATTGAATCTTAATGAAGAAGCTTGAAGTTCTATTTATTCTTATCATGAATTAATATGTATATTTTGTTATTATTAATAAGTGATATACGTGCAACAGAGAAACTAGTTATTTTAAAAACTTAAATGTCACGACCCTAAACCCAGACCCGATCCTGATGGCGCCTCTCGTGAAGACAAGGCCAGCCGACACATTTCCAATTCGAAGTTAAACAGCTAAACATCAATACAACAAGCTAAAACATGATTTAATAATGCTAAACAATGGATAATATCATAACAATGCGGAAGTACAACCCAACCACAGCCCAAACCGGGGTGTCACTAGTCATGAGCATCTACTAAGGTCTAAATACAACTGACGAAGTCTGAAATGTACTAAGTACAGACTAATAGAATAAAGAGGGAGAAAAGCAGTGCTGCGAACGCTGGCAGCTACCTTGCTAAACTCCGGTGACTCTGCCTCAGCTCAGCCAATACCCGCTACCGGGTGCTGAAATACCTGAATCTGCACAAAAGGTGCAGGGAATAAAATGAGTACTGCCAACTCAGTGAGTAATAATCATAACTAAAGTATGAATGGTAAGAAATCACGAAAAGTGCATCAACATGCTGTATAGAAGCAGTTCAAAAATCAGTAATAAAGCAATGAAGCTGTAAAATCTCTTAAAACATTTTAGCTCAGTTTAAACTTCTTTCAAAATGACTTTTTAAACAGTTACGCAAATGAATGCAGAACAACTAGTGCAGATAACCACAGAAATCCGCCCCTCGGGCACAAATACACAATTAAACAGGTAAATGACAGGCAAATAAGAAAGATAAGCACATAAGGTTCGCCCCTCGGGCACGATGTCAACAAATTCGCCCCTCGGGCAATATCTCAGAAACAGTGCCAGCCCCTCGGGAAATCACATAGAACCATACCAGCCCCTCGGGCTATATCTCAAATCAAAATGGGTACCCGCGCTCACTGGGGTGTGCAGACTCCTGGAGGGGGCCTCTTACGGCCCAAGCACAATAACAAACCATCTCGTAGCATCAAATCTAGGCCCTCAGCCTCACATCAGTATCAGTGTATCACCACTCCGGCGTGCAGCCCAATACAAAAGATGTCCTCACAACACAGGCCATCGGCCTTACTCAGTCAAAAATCACATAAACCTTTCGGGCAATGGTAAAACAGTATTTCTTAGCCCAAAACATCATTTAAATATCATTTGAGTATTAAAACTGAGTGAACATGACTGAGTTTTGAAAACGGTGGAAAATAACATGACTGAGTTCAAATATAAAATCAAAACAGTGAGGAAATATCAACAAAAATTCCCGAAGGGTTCAAATAGTTGGCACGAAGCCCAAATATGGCGATCAGCTCAAATAATGATGATAAAAAATAGATTTCAGTTAAATACGCGGTAAAATCATCAATCAGGACGGACCAAGTCACAGTCCCCATTAGTGCACGACCCCACGTCCGTCATCAAGCGTGTGCCTCACCTCAATATAGCACTACGATGTGCAATCCGGTGTTTCGAACCCTCAGAACATCGTTTACAATCATTACTCACCTCGAACCGGCTAAATCTCTAGCTCGCGATGCCTTTTCCCTTCGAATCGGCCTCCACGCTCGTCGAATCTATCCAAAATCAGAACGGGGACGTCAAATATGCTAAGGGAACAAAGCCCAAGCGAAAACAATCAATAAAGGGCCAAATCCCGAAATTACCAAAACCCGAGCCATGGGCCCACTTCTCGAAACTCAGAAATTTTTACATTAATAGATTCCTTATCTCCCCGCGAGTTCATACATATCAAGAACATCAAAATCCGTCCACAATTGACCCTTTAAATCCCAAATTAAATGTCCAAAATTCCAAGCCCTAGTTCTTCAATTTTAGGCTTAGTTTTTATGATTTTCTAGGTGGAATTCACATAATAATCGAGTTTTTAGTCCCAGAATCTTACCTCCAAACGTTTCCCCTTGAATCCCTCTTAAATCTCCTTCAAAAATCTCCCAAAAGGAACAATTATGGAGGAAATGAGCCCCAAAATCGCACATAAAACGAGTTAAAATACATTCTGCCCAGGCCTGACTTTCCTTCTTCGCGAACGCGGTCAAACCATCGCGTTCGTGAAGCACAAACTTACTTTGACCAAATTTCCTCTTACGCGAACGCGACATAGCCTACGCGAACGCGATTACTTACACAGACAACCCTTCGCGAACGCGATCCCTTAGTCGCGAACGCGAAGAACACTTGACCGCAAACCAACTGATTCAAAAAGACCCTACGCGAACGCGGCCTAGCCTCTCTCGAACGCGAAGCTTATAATCCCGGCCCTTCGCGAACGCGAAGGCCAAACCTGATGCCTCCCTTCCTGACCCTTCGCGAACGCGAAGACAAAAATGTCAGCAACTGCTGGAACTCAAAATCTGCAACTTCCTTAACTCAAAAATGATTCGATTGACCACCCGAAACTCACCCGAGGCCCCCGAGACCTCAACCAAAGGCACCAACACATCCTAAAACCTTATTCAAACTTTTTCCAATCATCAAAACACCTCAAACAACATCAAATCACCCAAAACACATCGGATTCAAGCCTAAGTTTCTAAAATCTTCGAAATACGCTTTTGATAAAAAACCCAACCAAACCGCGTCCGAATGACCTGAAATTTTGCACACACATCCCAAATTAGATAACGAAGCTACTGCAACTCTCGGAATTCCATTCCGCCCCTTTTATAAAAATCTCGCCTACCCACCGGAAATCGCCAAAATATCAACTTCGCCAATTCAAGCCTAAATCTACTCCGGACCTCCAAAACCCATTCCGATCACACTTCTAAGTCATAAATCACCTTCCAAAGCTAACTGAACCATCGGAACTCAGATCCGAGCCCTCTTACACGTAATTAAACATTCGGTTGACTTTTTCCAACTTAAGCCTTCCTAAAAGAGACTAAGTGTCTCAAACTTCTCCAAAACCAATCCGAATCCAATTCGACCAACCCGATACCTCAAAAAACGGATAAACAAGCAGAAACGGGGGAAACAGAGCGGTGACTCATGAGACGACTGGTCGGGTCATCACATTAAATCAAATATCATACAAAATACTAAAATATTGAATATCATGTACTAAAATTTTCGACTTCGGTATGATAATTCGGTATTTACCATATTATGCACCGCCCTAGTACGAACTGTTCTCTTCCTTAAACCTTACAGCCTCTTGCCTGGGAGCTTTTTGCTAGCCAAAGACGCACTTCATTGTTGAAGTGGCTTATGTTATCTTCGATCTCAACCGCAAAAAAATAATAGTTCATGTAACTACATTTAAATCATAAATTAAATATCTTTAATTTATACTCGTAGGTGATTTTGATGCAATAGGAAAAATTAACCTAAATGAGGCCCAACAAGAACAACAACAATAACATTCCAGTGTATTCTTCTAAGTAGGGTCTAGGGAAGGTAGGATGAATGCAGCCTTACCTCTACCCTGAAAGGATAGAGAAATTGTTTCCGAAAGACTTTTGGCTAAAGAAAAAAAAAGAGGCCCAACCAATTAAAGAAATAGATAATTTGTAAAATTATTAAATAAAAAAGGCTAAGTAGGTCACCGAAAAGTCGAATCATAATACTGATCAAACAAAAAATGATGAGAACTGAATAGAGTACGTATTGAACATTTAATGAGAGAAGCATAGTGATCCTTATAACTTCTCTTTGTAAAGCTAGCGAGAGAAGCTCTAACTATTCCCTAACCTACTAAGAGAAAACCCTCCATCTTCTAAAATCTATCTTCATCACTCTCATGGAAACAGACAACACTGCCATAGAAATATATATATCTATGATTCCTCCAAAACCACCGGATATCATCAATAATAAGAATGAAACCCAACTAGTAGGGAACTCATCAAACTCGTATAAGGATAAACTAATCAGGGGAGAGGGAGATATGGATATCACCATTAACCCTACTGACTCCCCCTCCATTTCCTAACCATCTACCACCTTAAAAAACTCATCTATGGATCATCTAACTTCAATAGGACAAAGAATCTCCCTATCCCAAGAGGACAAAGCCCGCATGTATTTGCCTTGAAAATACTCTATAATTATTAAACTCCAAGGTAAAAGAATACTTCACCAGATTCTTAAGAAAAAGGTTCAAGATCTGCGAAAAGTGAAGGAGAATTTCCCTTCAATAGACCTTGATGCTGATTACTATATTGCAAAATTAAAAAACAAAGACAATATGCTTACAATCCTGCAAAATGGTCCATGGTTCGCCTTCAGACACTTTCTATCATGTTAAATATGGGAGCCAAGTATTGTTCCATCGGAGGCAAAACATTCCTTCACTGCAATACGGCTTCGACTACCAAATCATCCAACTGAGTTTTACGATGGTTTTATCCTTAAAAAAATTTGTAACTCAATAGGTAGGTTGTTGAAAATTGATGATTGCACATCAGCAACCTTAAGGGGACGATATGTCAGATTGTGTGTTGAACTACCTATGGATCAACCGGTTGCTAAATACATTTATATTGAGGATCATAAACAGTACATAGAATATGAAGGTGATAAATTTCTTTGCAAAGGGTGTGGGTTCCTAGGCCATACTCATGCAAATTGTCCATGCTTATTAAAGTCCATATCAGGGAAAATTATTAATGATAAAGCTGCCCCAAGCCATAACGAAGACAAAGAGTCACACATTCCCCAAGTTGACAGGGGCTGGCACACCGTGACCTTCCAAAGATCAAGGAGATTGTAGAAGCAAATACTAATGGTGGACAAAGGAGCTCCAGTAGAGGCAGGTATAAACGTAAAATTAATGCATCCACAAGTAAATATATTAACACTTAAAAATTAAAGTATGTTAGTAAAGACAGTGCTTCAATGAATAATTACCAAAGCAATAGGTTTTTTACCCTGGAAACCAACTCCAATAATAACTCTAATCATCGTAAATCTAATGGTTTCATACTGGAAAATCGCTTCTCCAAGTTGCATTAGGAGCCCATGGTTTCACTAAACAATTTCAATAAAAATAAGTCCTTATTACAAAAAAAAACATGTTGCATGCTTCTAGTGGGATATTAGACACGTCTACTGAAGAACCACATAGTGATAATACCAAATCTTCGGCCATATCTAATAACTCTAATACAAATACACCCCCTAAATCATACCAAGACTTAGCTTTGCCCAACACCCTTACTACTAACTCTCTAAACCCCACCATTACTGCGTCTAACTTCCCCAATAACAATGTCTCAAAACCCATACTTGATGGGCAAATGGTAAGGGCAATGCATCACGTGCCAATAGAATTGCATGCAAAATCTTGTAATATATCCCCTACGCTAGACCACCCAAGTTGTATGCAATTAGATGCAATCATTTCCTACTCCCAAACCCCTCCTGTTTTAGTTATCAACAAATCCATTGAAAATACCCAGAATCCCCCTACACAATCGGAGGAGGTACCGTCTCATCCAAATTCTCTGTCAACATCGCCCCTCCAACATGAACAACCTTCCACCACTACCCCCACAAATCAAAAATTCACCGATAATATATGTCCAACCTCCACTGCCACAAGACCACCACCTAATGTCTTGGAAAGAAATAGGACTAATGGGGAGGGGTCTAGTGTTCAATGCCACAATCAATGGCCAAGAGAGTGTGATCCTCATTCAAAATCCAAGATATCTAGCACAACTTGTGGCCGAGGGACTCCATCTTGCAATGAGCAACTATTGGAAGCATGTGTGGGTGAACAATATTCTACAGCCACTAGCTCCACAACTAAATCAAAACCTAGTGGAGGAAATGAGAGCTCATTGGAACCTCCCTCCCCGCTTCAATCCTGTTCCCATTCTCCTACAAAACCTAGGGTTGGATCTTCCATTCTATCTACCGGAAGCTCTAGCTGCCCTGAATCCTATTCTAATGCCATGGGAGGCACCACATCAAGCACCACCACCTCAGCCATAAACTCAAGCACATAATCCAAACATGCAAATGCCAATGGAGGAATTGAATCCCAACTGTCTAGTAGTTCCAAACCTAGGCAATCCAATAGAAGAAGAAGTTAACAAACAAATAAACTTAGTGGGAGAATCAATGGTGGAATTATCAAACCTAGACGAGGTAAAAGTATTTCTATTCAAGGAAACACTAGAGAAGAGGCACATACTTGCTTGCCCTCAGAAATTTCTCAAATGTTCAATGGACATACGTCCTCCACAAGATCCAACGGCGGGTAACAGGGCAATGATCCTAGTTCCTTCACCGAGGAGAAGCTCAACAACCCTTAGGGATATGTTGTTAAATGGTCACTCACATGCACAACACTTCAACATGATTAGTCCAGTTAATATCATAATATGGAATATAAGGGGGGGGGGGGAGGGGAGGAATAATAAAGACTTTAGGAGGAACTTTAGAGATTTAATAATGCAGCATCACCCTTATGTGGTCACGTTGCTTGATACCAGAATGCAATCTCATGTGTTTGTTCTTAATGAGTTTGGTTTCTCCGATATGATTGAAGTCCTAGTGGATGGACAAGCTGGAGGTATGGTTGTTCTATGAGACAATGCCAATGTCACTGTGCATAACTTTTTCCGTAGAAATCAAGAGATCCATGCAACAATTGAGGTACGTCGAACTAAATTCAAATGGTTATTCTCATCAATATATACTAGTACTAACTTGACTACTACATATGAAATGTGGGATAATATTAAAAATATTTCTGATAACTACAAAGGTCCATGGATTGTGGGAGGGGACTTTAATGATGTTTTTAAAGCAAATGAAATATTATGAGGAAGATCTGTGAACCGTAGACGTGCATGTAAACTTTGGTCCAGTCACAATTACTGTAACTTGTCTCTTCTTGCCTATATTTTTATTAATGTGGTACTTACACTATCTTGAGTCGAGGGTCTATTGAAAATAGCCTCTCTATCCTCACAAGGTAGGGGTAAGGTCTGCCTACACACTATCCTCCCCAGACCCTACGGTGTGGGATAAATACTGGGTATGTTATTGTTGTTGTTGTTGTTGTTGTCAATTACTGTAACTTACTTGATCTTTGTTACAAGGGTAGTAGGTACACTTGGTCAAATAATAGATTTAGTAACAATAGTTTAATTATGGAACAACTTGACAAAGTGTTTGGTAATGATCAATGGATCCAAATATATCCAAATGCTACTATAACTCATCTCCCAAAAACTCACTTTGACTTTAATCCATTACTTATAATTCTTATTCTTAAGCAGTACCATAACTTTTCAAAACCTTTTTGTCTTGAACCTTATTAGTGCAAGCACCCAAAGTTTAAAGAATTAGTTGCTACTGCTTGGTCTAGCAATCAATTTGTAATGACTTCATTATCCATTAAGAACCTAGTCAGTAATTGGAAAAACAATACCTTTGGAGATATCAATCGAAAGAAAAATAAAATTTTAGTCACGCTCAAAGGTATTTAAAATTCCACCTCTTATTATTCAAGTCCTTTTCTCCAAAGTTTAGAAGCTTCCCTAAAAGTTGATTTTAATAACATCCTAAAAATTGAGGAGGATTACTAGAAACTTCGCTCTAGAATCCAATGGCTTAATGAAGGAGATGCTAATACGAAATTCTACCACATTATAGCCACAAATAGGAGAAGAAAAAACAATTGTTTTTCTTTAAAGATGAGAATAATAATTGGATTGATGATCTAGGAGCCATCCTTAACCACACTAGAGAATATTTCTGTAACATCTTCACAACATCACATACCATTAGTGACTGAAATGCTATAAAACATGATCCAAAAAGTTATAACAAAACTGATCTATCCTCTCTAGACATTCCACTCACAAATAGTGAAATTATCAAAGCTTGCTTTTCCTTTAATTACAAAGCTCCAGGGCCAGTGGGCTTCACCGTTTCTTCTTCCAAAATTACTGGAGCATAATTGGTAACTCTGTGATTAATCTTTGTAAAGAAGCTTTTAGTAGGGGGAAAATTCCTGATGGTATAAATGACACTCTTCTATGTCTCATTCCAATGATTCCCAATGCAAACAACTTAAAAAACTTTAGGCCTATAGGACTTTGTAACACTGTTTACAAAAATCATAACCAAAGTTATTTCTAATCGATTAAAGCCCTTCCTAAGCCGCCTCATTAGCCCTTTTTAATCAATATTCATCAAAAATAGGAAGGCTAGTGACAATGCAATAATCATTCAGGAACTCATGCTCAAAATGAAAAAATATCGTGGGAAAAAACATAATATGCTCTTGAAAATTGACCTTGCAAAGACTTTTGATTTCCTTGAGTGGTCCTTTATCTATAGAGCCTTATTCTTCTTTAATTTTCCCCCAAATATTACAAAGCTCATTATGAATTGTATTTTCTCATCAAGGATTGCAATCCTTGTCAATGTTTCTCGAACAGACTATTTTGTTCCATCTAGAGGTATCAGGCAAGGGGACCTGTCCCCCATACCTTTTTATTCTATGTATGGAGATGTTGTCCACTCTCATCAACCATAAAGTTAACATGAGATGTTGGGACCCTATTACCATAGGAAAAAACAACTACCAGTTATCGCACTTATTCTTTGCGGATGACCTTACCTTGATGGCCAAGATCAATAATAAATCCATACATAATATTAAACACTGTCTTGACTTCTTTTTTTCTTTGTCAGGTCAATCCATTAATAGAGCCAAATCAAAAATTGTTGCGTCAAAACATTGCCTAAAATATGTTTGCAACAACCTTTCTAGTATCCTTAATATCAATATATGTCACACCTTTGGTAGATACCTATGTTTTCCCATCACAAATTCTAAATCTAGAGCACCTGATTTTCAATTTGTTATTGACAACATGTTAACAAGACTAGCTACATGGAAATCAAATTGTCTCACCATGGCTGGCAGGTGTACTTTAGCTACATCGTGCCTGAATTGACTCCCAAATCACATTATGTAATATGCCTTTTTTCCCTCAAAGACTCTTAAGAATGTAGATAAAATTCAGCGTAACTTCTTATGGGGCACAAATACTACCTCCAAAGAACTCCACCTTATAAAATGAGACACTATCACCAAGCCAAAAAAGGAGGGTGGATTAGGGATTCATACAGCAAAAATAAGAAATTGGTAAACCTAGCCAATCTTTCTTGGAGACTCCTATCAAATGCCCACTCCCCTTGGGTTAGAATTATCCACGAGCTCCATGGTAATAGAAAGAATATTAGAAATCACTCTTTTATCTGGAATAGCATTATCTAGGGTTGGGAAATCTATAGTAAAGGTATTACTTGGATTCCCCATAAGTTTTCATCTATCAATGCCTGGGACAATTGTTGGATCCACCAAACACCTCCGTTATGTCAATGTATCTATTGCCCTCTTGTTGAGAAAGAATATTTACTAACTATTAAAGACTTATGGATTAACAACCAGTGGGACTTGTCTAAAATATCTATAGAACTCCAACCTCCCTTTTTAAACAAAATAAAAGCCACCACTCCTAATGTAACGACCCGGCCGATCGTTTCATTAGTTACAACCCCGTTTCCCCCATTTTTGCTTCCTTATGTGTTGTGCAGCTGTATGTCATCATTTTGTGTTAGTTGTGTTGTTTTCGGAGTGGTCTTAGAGTGGAATGAGACACTTAGTCTCTTAATTGGAAACTTAAGTTGGAAAAGTCAACCGGATATTGACTTATGTGTAGAAGATCTTGGATGTGAATTTTGATGGTTCGGATAGCTTCGTTAGGTGATTTTGGACTTAGGAGAGTGTTCGGAATGTAATTTGGAGGTCCGTGGTAAATTTAGGCTTGAATTGGCGAAAAAGGAAATTTGGTGTTTTTCGGTCGTGTCACGACCCAAACCGGATGGGCCGTGACGAGCACCCGGTGCCTTACTCAACCGAGTACCAACATAACATATTTTTCTTATCATACTATCATGGTAAATGAGCTAGAAAACTCGTCATGAGATAACAAGAATGAAACATAGGGGAATACTCAACATCTGACGACCCACCATGATATGCAAACTTATACATCTGACATACGGGCCTATAAGGCCGACATGGCCATTTGTAAACTCAAAACATAAGCCGAAATGGCCATACAAGTATCCATACACCTGACATCTGTCTACAAGCCTCTAAGAGTACCAAATATCATAAAGGTCGGGACAGGGCCCCGCCATACCAATTAATACATATCCAAAGCATACTGACCAAATAGGCAACTCCGGAGCAAGTGGAGTACACCAACACCTTCGCTGAGCTGATAGCCTACTAGGAGGAATGTCAACCTGTCTATCGGGACCTGCGGGCATGAAACGCAGCATCCCCAGGCAAAAGGGACGTCAGTATGAATAAAGTACCGAGTATGTAAGGCAAGAAAGCATAAATAAGAACAGTAATGTAAAGAGAGATAGAGGAGATACAACCTGTAACATCTGAGTGCCTCTGGGGGCTACTGACATGAAATGCATAATACATATATATACATAAACTTTTAAAAACATACGCCTCTGTGGGCATCATCATCATCATATCATACCCGGCCTGAAAGAGGACTCGGTAAAAATGTACCCGGCCACGTGGAGCTCGGTAAACCCAACTGATCAGTGGTTGCACAATAGGTGCCATACCCGGCCGACTATAGCGCGGCTCGGTAGAGTAAAATAGATACATATATAATGCATGCTGGACTCATGGAGTCACGTTCTAAACCTTTTGGAGTGACATAAGGTCATTGCACCATCGATTAACATTATGGACATCATACCATCAATATGAACTTCACTAGGACTTAAGGATCATATACACTTTCTTGGAATAACTTTGTAAGGAAAGAATAACATGGACAACCTTAGTTGCTAGGAGTAGATTCATTATGAAATAGCGTATCGTTTATGTTCGTTTCACTTTAGATCATGCCAAAAGAATGAAGGAAGAGCCTTAACATACCTTGTATATTCTTCCCAACCTCAAGCTATGCAATTTCACGGCTCCTTAGTCTACAATAAGAGAAATGACACTCTCGTTATCGTTTAAGCGTCGTAACTATTATGTATCGACCACAATCTATTTTACAATGAAATGGACAGCACCTCCCTTATATATATGACTTCACACTAGTCAAAACAATCACAAACAGCCCAACATACCCCTATCACTTCATACACAACACGACAACCATAATAGTGTCAAACAATCCGAAAATGTTACGATGAACGACCAACAAACAACCTTGCCATTATGTGGTGTTTCTCCACACCCTTCCTCCTCTCAACTCCATAAAAACAGTAGTAAAAGAGACAACCCAATACCAAGATGAAACAGCCCAAAAACAGTCCCACCAGTTCATCAACTCAAACATAATTTTTCGGTTTACTTAAACACGTTTCGACTTGTCTTTTCGTTCAAATTGAGAAATACAACCAAAAGTACATCATTAAACCTCTTATAAAATAAACCAGCCATGAATTTAACTTAAAAATAAGTTCACAACCAGCCAACCATTGCACAAGATCAAACAACATACCATTCTTCCGAAACTAGCTAGGTCTATTCTTTACGATCGAGTTACAACTCGCAAACGCATAGATAATGGAAGGAGAAGCATAAACTTACCTTGTACTGAGTATCACCCACGTAACCTGGTCCTCTTTCAAAACTAGCATGCTGTCCGGACTTTTCAGCACTAGAATCGCGTCGTAACACTCGGAATACCCTAGGGTTTGTGTGGGATTTTGGGGGAGGAGTTGCAGGGGTTCAATTAGGTTTTCTTGGTCTGAAATACAGGTGAAATAACTCAGTTTGTATTCCCTTAAAAGACCCCTCTTGGCCGACTTTGGGGCTTTTACTTGAGTCCTCTCATTTTGGCAAGTAGGTGATGCACCTACTTGTCACCTACCAGTCTGCGCTGTCTCGTGAAAATGCAAATATCTCTCTACTCCAATATCGTATCGACGAATGGTTTAATGCGTTGGAAACTAGACTCATAGATCTTCAATTTGATATGTAGATCATCCCCTAATTCCAAGTATATTGGGAGAAAAGCTCAGTTACATTTGACCTAATTTTCAGCATATTTATGAATGGAACTTGTGATGACCTTTTTCCAACTTTTGTTCCACAACTCGCTTGACTTCAAAACATAACACACGACTATCATACGACTACAATAACTCATAACTTAACCTCCTCATCATGTTAATAACCCTAGTCTCTCCCCAAAAGAATATGTTATTACATTCAAAACTTGTCGATTTTCGACGAAACCTATTTTCTTCAATTCGTTTAGCGACTAAGCATTCCAACCCTTTTGGTACTTGTTATTCATGATATTAAATATTTGTAACCTCCAAGGTAACATGATTAACTTACTTTATTTTCTTCCAAATATAATCTTATTTTCGAGCTTACATCAATGACTTACGACGTACTCTCACGTATGAAAACTTGGGGTGTAACATC
Organism: Nicotiana attenuata; assembly: GCF_001879085.1. Lineage (NCBI taxonomy): Eukaryota > Viridiplantae > Streptophyta > Magnoliopsida > Solanales > Solanaceae > Nicotiana > Nicotiana attenuata. The sequence goes on along the minus strand of NW_017671206.1, from coordinate 276,141 downwards.
ATTCCCCCCTTTGGAACATTCGTCCTCGAATGTTGACAAATGCACTTATCATTCTCATAACCTGTAGCTCTTATGAATACGTTAATATTTTCCTTGACATCTAGGAAACTGTTCTGTAAATAAATCCAAAGGCCTGGGTATTCCCCCCTTTAGGCCTCTTTCTCACACCACGACCTGTGGTCGGAATTCTTCCAATCTCGTAACTGTTGTTAACTTCTGACATGCATCATGTACAACCATGTACTTGTATGTGTGCCTATGCGACTCTTCTCTCCTTTTTCCTACAGCTTTTAGCCAATCTCTAGGTCTCACTTTGTGAACATATACAGAACTATGACAAGATGTCCCTCTAGGCATCTATATGTGTACTAAAGTTCTTCGCTTGGTACTTTGTCGAACTTACGACTATGGTTTTACTATATCTAGGTAGGTCATGCTATATCCTAACTCTTACTTCGGTTTATTATTACCGAGGTCTGCCACCCAGCTCTAGGTTATTCTTTCACTGCTTGTCCTATATGTATAAATCTAAGTCCTTTAATGCTTCCTCATTACTGTTAATCCTAATAATGACGGTTTAATCTCATCTCATACTTTGCAACTTTTATCCATCCATTGGTGATTCACCTTAATGTTAATCCAAAATCTACCACTGATAACTTGAAACCTCTTACGTAATACATTGTCACTAGGGCTCACGTCTCATCGGGGAACATCTGAAGTGATTTGCCCGATCCACCTTGGGACGATACTATACCTCAATAACCGTATTTCATAGCATCCTAACATGATTCATCTTATGGGGGTATTCCAATCCCGTGCAATTCATAAAATCCCTTTTCTTTAAATCATTCCTCAATCAAAGGCCTAAATGTCTTCCTTTTATCTATCACAATTACACCCTTATTCTACTAACGGGGCAACATTTCCTCTCTTCTAATTGCTCCTAGTCTTAGACTCCTCTGTGTTCATTCAGGCTGTACTGAGCTTTTTATTATATATGGAAATCATCATTCCCTTGTTTTGATGGGTTTAATCCCAAGGACATACATATTCTCGTCACCTTCTCACTCACCTTTTCACATCCTTACTCCTATCTACCTAAAACCTTGTTGCTCTGCGATACTTTACCTTACGACCTACACTTATCTATTTATACTACTCGCAACCTTCCTTTAACTTGCTAGCACCATAAATTTTCTTTCGTACCTTCTCAGTTGTCCTTAAATGTAAGCATTAACTTTTCCTGGTCGTTCTATCACTTGTTGCATGAATACTTGGCTTGTCTTATTGCCCACGAATACTATAATTTCCTATACCTCGTATCATCTCAAACATCACCTTTGATGAGTTTTTTTTTATTTTTTTTGTTTTTATTTTTATTCAATAGCCATGATAGGTGCCACTTTCTTATGGAGTGTATACAATATTGTAGTGAGACTGTTGTTACAAGATCATTTACTGTTTGGCTCACTATGCTTAGGTGGAAACCTTCTTCCTTATTTCCTCAGCTAGTCTTTTATTGTAGTACTTAGGGAGACCTTCTGGCTCTTGTAAAGTTGCGAGCTTGATATGTCGTACACTCGAAGGAAATTTTCGTTGTTCTTACTTGCCTACAATAATCCTTAGTTACATAACTTCATGCCCTTGTGCTCGTAGGGTTACTTTTAATCTCAAATTTTGACTTTCTCCTTATTGGCACTCTCTCTTATTTTCATAAAACATAAATGGTACCTTTAACGGTCTCAACTCCTATCTGAAAATTTTCAGATGATTGTAATCTCGTATCTACGAGACTGAATTCCCTATGCTACGGTTCACTATATTTATCTTGCATGATCTATTCATTTATCTGTGACTTCTTGTGTAGCCATAACCGGGCTCTTCCTGAATCAACTACTAATTACTCGTTGGTCCATTCTCATATATATTCTGCATAATCTCTCTTGGGTTATTTTCTTTGTCTTAACTTACCACTCGTACTGGCTCCTTATGTATCAAGTGTTCATTCACACTTATTTATCAATAACATCTGGTGTGGGAACGCTTACTGCCTCTCTCCGATGACGTGCTTGTGTAATGTTCTGGAGTCGCAACATATCTGTAGGAACTGAACAAATGCAACATCATCCCTTTCTCCTTTTTACCACATTCTTCCTTTACCATTCCATAGTTACCTGAACCGCTTAACTCCGACTTAATACCATATCACACCATATTCCCCCTTTAGGGGAGTACTAAGATTTAGTACTACGACAATCTACCTATAGATGTTTCACCTCTTCATCTTTGGCGTCTTTTCACATTATCAATGAACCTTAATCGCCTTATGGTAACCTTCTGTACCAGGGATAACTAAATTTCTTACGCACGAAGGTGACACCTAGTGTAACTGGCACACTTAGTCCCTTAAGATTAGCTCTGCTCAGACTGCTTGCTATAGGTAAGCGACTTCCTAAATGACCTTTAAAGGTTATTCGTCTATTGTCTATTCTATTACTGTTGGAACACGATCTCTGAAATTCTCACGATGTCGACTATTACCAAATCCTCCGGTCCCTAATTCATGTTTGATTTTATCTTGTTCTCCAACCCATAGTGATTTTTATTACTCCGGGGGTCTAATTTAGCCTTTTGGTAATCACATTCTGGTCATTAACTTATTTCTCGAAATGAGGATATGACTTTATAGCTTATACTCTTTTATTGCGTCAAGGCCTGTGACCTCTTGTCTTTCCCTTCATTTGGCTGTAGACTCTGTCCTCCTGTTATATTTTGATTTACTATTATCACCGATTTATCACATCTTACTCATAATATTTCATTTACTCTCTTCTTATCCTCCGACTAATATTTCTATCTATCACTTTATTCTGAAAACTTCAACAAAACGTCCTTTCACTTTTAGCTCCCCTTGCTTCATCTCACTGGCT
>NW_017671206.1:259680-273183 GCF_001879085.1 Nicotiana attenuata | reverse complement strand
CCACCATGATATGCGAAACTTATACATCTGACATACGGGCCTATAAGGCCGACATGGCCATTTGTAAACTCAAAACATAAGCCGAAATGGCCATACAAGTATCCATACACCTGACATCTGTCTACAAGCCTCTAAGAGTACCAAATATCATAAAGGTCGGGACAGGGCCCCGCCATACCAATTAATACATATCCAAAGCATACTGACCAAATAGGCAACTCCGGAGCAAGTGGAGTACACCAACACCTTCGCTGAGCTGATAGCCTACTAGGAGGAATGTCAACCTGTCTATCGGGACCTGCGGGCATGAAACGCAGCATCCCCAGGCAAAAGGGACGTCAGTATGAATAAAGTACCGAGTATGTAAGGCAAGAAAGCATAAATAAGAACAGTAATGTAAAGAGAGATAGAGGAGATACAACCTGTAACATCTGAGTGCCTCTGGGGGCTACTGACATGAAATGCATAATACATATATATACATAAACTTTTAAAAACATACGCCTCTGTGGGCATCATCATCATCATATCATACCCGGCCTGAAAGAGGACTCGGTAAAAATGTACCCGGCCACGTGGAGCTCGGTAAACCCAACTGATCAGTGGTTGCACAATAGGTGCCATACCCGGCCGACTATAGCGCGGCTCGGTAGAGTAAAATAGATACATATATAATGCATGCTGGACTCATGGAGTCACGTTCTAAACCTTTTGGAGTGACATAAGGTCATTGCACCATCGATTAACATTATGGACATCATACCATCAATATGAACTTCACTAGGACTTAAGGATCATATACACTTTCTTGGAATAACTTTGTAAGGAAAGAATAACATGGACAACCTTAGTTGCTAGGAGTAGATTCATTATGAAATAGCGTATCGTTTATGTTCGTTTCACTTTAGATCATGCCAAAAGAATGAAGGAAGAGCCTTAACATACCTTGTATATTCTTCCCAACCTCAAGCTATGCAATTTCACGGCTCCTTAGTCTACAATAAGAGAAATGACACTCTCGTTATCGTTTAAGCGTCGTAACTATTATGTATCGACCACAATCTATTTTACAATGAAATGGACAGCACCTCCCCTATATATATTACTTCACACTAGTCAAAACAATCACAAACAGCCCAACATACCCCTATCACTTCATACACAACACGACAACCATAATAGTGTCAAACAATCCGAAAATGTTACGATGAACGACCAACAAACAACCTTGCCATTATGTGGTGTTTCTCCACACCCTTCCTCCTCTCAACTCCATAAAAACAGTAGTAAAAGAGACAACCCAATACCAAGATGAAACAGCCCAAAAACAGTCCCACAGTTCATCAACTCAAACATAATTTTTCGGTTTACTTAAACACGTTTCGACTTGTCTTTTCGTTCAAATTGAGAAATACAACCAAAAGTACATCATTACACCTCTTATACAATAAACCAGCCATGAATTTAACTTAAAAATAAGTTCACAACCAGCCAACCATTGCACAAGATCAAACAACATACCATTCTTCCGAAACTAGCTAGGTCTATTCTTTACGATCGAGTTACAACTCGCAAACGCATAGATAATGGAAGGAGAAGCATAAACTTACCTTGTACTGAGTATCACCCACGAAACCTGGTCCTCTTTCATCAAAAATAAGTTCCTCAACACGGATACAAGAAGGAGAAAGAGAAACTAGCATGCTGTCCGGACTTTTTAGTACTAGAATCGCGTCGTAACACCCGGAATACCCTAGGGTTTGTGTGGGATTTTGCGGGAGGAGTTGCAGGGGTTCAATTAGGTTTTCTTGGTCTGAAATACAGGTGAAATAACTCAGTTTGTATTCCCTTAAAAGACCCCTCTTGGCCGACTTTGGGGCTTTTACTTAAGTCCTCTCATTTTGGCAAGTAGGTGATGCGCCTACTTGTCACCTACCAGTCTGCGCTGTCTCGCGAAACTGCAAATATCTCTCTACTCCAATATCGTATCGACGAATGGTTTAATGCGTCGGAAACTAGACTCGTAGATCTTCAATTGGATATGTAGATCATCCCCTAATTCCAAGTATATTGGGAGAAAAGCTCAGTTACATTTGACCTAATTTTCAGCACATTTATGAATGGAACTTGTGATGACCTTTTTCCAACTTTTGTTCCACAACTTGCTTGACTTCAAAACATAACACACGACTATCATACGACTACAATAACTCATAACTTAACCTCCTCATCATGTTAATCACCCTAGTCTCTCCCCAAAAGAATATGTTATTACATTCCAAACTTGTCGATTTTCGACGAAACCTATTTTCTTCAATTCGTTTAGCGACTAAGCTTTCCAACCCTTTTGGTACTTGTTATTCATGATCTTAAATATTTGTAACCTCCAAGGTAACATGATTAACTTACTTTATTTGCTTCCAAATATAATCTCATTTTCGAGCTTACATCAATGACTTACGACGTACTCTCAGGTATGAAAACTTGGGGTGTAACAGGTCGGCAGTGAAAATCCTGATATCGGGGCCAGAATGGAATTCCGGAAATTGGAGTAGGTCCGTTGTTTCATTTGTGATGTGTGTGCAATATTTCAGGTCATTCAGAAGAGGTTTTGTAGGTTTTTGCATCGTTGCGAAATTAAAAAGTTTGGAAATCCTTAGGCTTTAATCCGAGGGTGATTTGGTGTTTTGATGTTGTTTTGAGTGTTTCAAAGGTTGGTATAAGTTTGAATGATGATATGTGACTTGTTATCATGTTTAGTTGAGGTCCCGAGGGCCTCGGGTTGAGCTTGGGTGGTTGACGGAAGGAATTTCATTAAGTTGATGCAACAGATTTTGCTGCTTCTTTCATATCCACACATGCGGATTGGGGACCGTAGGTGCGAGGTCGCAGGTGTGAGAAGGAGGCCGCAGATGCAGAGAACTCCTTGATAAGGGATTTATTCCACCTAGTGTGTCGCCATTGGGTGCGCCTGTTTTATTTGTGAAGAAGAAGGATGGCACGATGAGGATGTGCATTGATTACAGGCAGTTGAAAAAAGTTACAATCAAGAAAAAGTATCCTTTGCCTCGTATTGATGATTTATTTTACTAGATTTAGGGAGCGAGGGTGTTCTCCAAGATTGATCTCCGGTTAGGGTATCACCAGTTGAAGATCAGGGACTTGGATATTCTTAAGACGACATTCAGGACCCGATGTGGTCATTACGAGTTCCTTGTGATGTCTTTTGGGCTGACCAATGCCCCAGCAGCGTTCATGCATTTGATGAATAGCGTGTTTCGGCCTTACCCTCGACTCGTTTGTTATTGCATTCATTGATGGTATTCGTGTATACTCGCGTAGTCAGGAGGAGCACGCGGAGCATTTGAGAGTGGTTTTACAGTGGTTGAGGGAGGAGAAAATTTATGCAAAGTTCTCCAAGTGTGAGTTTTGGCTTAGTTTAGTGGCTTTCTTGGGACACGTGGTATCTAGTGAGGGTATTCAGGTTGATCTGAAAAAGATAGAGGCGGTTTAGAGTTAGCCCAGACCGTCAGCAGCCACAGAGATTCATATCTTTCTTGGTTTGGTGTGTTATTACCGTTTGTTCGTTTAGGGATTTTCACTTATTGCATCACCCTTGACCAAATTGACTCAAAAGGGTGCACCTTTCATGTGGTCGGATGAGTGTGAGGCGAGCTTCCAGAAGCTCAAGACTGCCTTGACCACAGCTCCAGTGTTAGTTTTGCAATCAACTTCTGGTTCATATATAGTATGTTGTGATGCTTCGAGAGTTGGCATTAGGTGTGTGTTGATGCAAGAAGGGAGAGTGATTGCTTGTGCTTCTCCTCAGTTGATGCCCCATAAGAAGAACTACCCTTTTCACGATTTGGAGTTGGCCTCCATTGTTCACGCGTTGAAGATTTGGAGGCATTATCTTTATGGTGTGTCTTGTGAGGTGTTTACTGATCATCGTAGCCTCCAGCACTTGTTCAAGCAAAATGATCTCAATTTGAGGCAGCGGAGATGCTTGGAGCTGCTAAAGGATTATGATATCACTATTTTGTACCATCCAGGGAAGGCCAATGTAGTGGCCGATGCTTCGAGTAGGAAGGTGGTGAGTATGGGTAGTTCGGCATATATTCTTGTTAGGGAGAGACCTCTTGCAGTTGACGTTCAGGCCTTGGCTAATCGGTGTGTGAGGTTGGACATTTTAGAGCCCAGTCGGATCTTAGCTTGTGTAGTTTCTCGGTCTTCCTTGTTTGATCGCATCAAAGAGCGCCAATATGATGATCCTCATTTGCTTGTCCTCAAGGACAGAGTTCAGCACAACGATGCCAGAGATGTGACTATTGGTGATCATGGAGTATTAAGGATGCAGGGCTATATATGTTTGCCCAATGTGGATGGGCTTCGGGAGTTGATTCTAGAGGAGGCCCACAGCTCGCAGTATTCCATCTATCCGGGTGCTGCAAAGATGTAACCAAATTTGAGACAGCACTACTAGTGGAGGAGAATGAAGAAAGACATAGTGGGATTCGTAGCTCGGTGTCTCAATTGCCAGCAGGTGAAATATGAGCATCAGAGACCGGGTGGCTTTCTTCAGCAGATAGATATGCCAGAGTGGAAGTGGGAGCAGATCACCATGGATTTTTGTAGTTTGACTCCCACAGACATTGAAGAAGTTCGATGTTATTTGCGTGATTATGGATCGGCTGACCATGTCCATGCACTTCATTCCTGTGTGTACTACCTATTCTTCAAAGCGGTTAGCTGAGATTTATATCCGAGAGATTGTTCGCCTGCATGGTGTCCCAATTTTCATCATTTCAGATAGAGGTACTCAGTTCACTTCGTAGTTTTGGAGAGCCGTGCAGCGAGAGCTGGGCACTCAGGTTGAGTTAAGCACAACTTTTCACCCTCAGACGGATGGGCAGTCCAAGCGCACTATTCAGGTATTAGAGGACATGTTGCGTGCTTGTGTCATTGATTTTGGGGCTTCATGGGATCAGTTTCTACCACTCGTAGAGTTTGCAAATAACAACAACTATCAGTCGAGTATTCAGATGGCTCCATATGAGGCTTTATATGGGAGACGGTGTAGATCTCCAGCTGGTTGGTTTGAGTCGGGCGAGGCTAGACTTTTGGGTACAGACTTGTTACGGGATGCTTTGGACAAGGTGAAAGTGATTTAGGAGCGGCTTCATACAGCGCAATCGAGACAGAAGAGTTTTGCTGACAGGAAGATTCGTGATGTGTCTTACATGGTTGGGGAGAAGGTTCTGCTCAAGGTATCACCCATGAAGGGTGTTATGAGATTTGGGAAGAAGGGTAAATTGAGTCCTCAGTTCATTGGGCCTTTTGAGGTACTTTGGAGGATTGGAAGCTGGGTAATGAGCTGTCGTTGCCACCTAGCTTGTCGAGTGTGCATTCGGTATTTCATGTTTCTATGCTTCAGAAGTATATTGGCGACCCGCCTCATGTTTTGGATTTCAGCACGGTTCGGTTAGACAGTGACTTGACTTATGATGTAAAGCCAGTGGCTATTTTTGAGCGGTAGATCCGAAGGTTGAGATAAAAGGATATAGCTTCAGTGAAAGTGTAGTGGAGAGGTCGGCCCTTGGAGGATGCTACTTGGAAGACCGAGCGGGAGATGCGGAGCAGATATCTGCAACTGTTTGAGGCTACATAAGTTTCTTGACTCGTTTGAGGACGAACGTTTGTTTAAGAGGGGGAGGATGTAACGACCCGGCCGGTCGTTTCATGAGTTACAACCCTGTTTCTCCCATTTTTGCTTCCTTGTGTATTGTTCAGCTGTATTTCATCATATCGTGTTGGTTGTGTTGTGTTCGTAATGGTCTTAGAGTGCAATGAGATACTTAATCTCTTAATTGGAAGCTTAAATTGGAAAAGTCAAACGGATGCTGACTTATGTGTAGAAGATCTCGAATGTGAATTATGATGGTTCGGATGGCTTCGTTAGGTGATTTTGGACTTAAGAGCGTGTTCGGAATGTAATTTGGCGGTCCGTGGTAAATTTAGGCTTGAATTGGCGAAAATGGAAATTTAGTGTTTTCCGGTCGGCAGTGGAAATCTTGATACGCGGTTGGAATGGAATTCCGGAATTTGGAGTAGGTTCGTTGTGTAATTTGTCGTGTGCAAAATTTCATGTCATTCGGATTAGGTTTGACAGATTTTTGCATCGCTGCGGAATTAGGAAGTTTGGAAATCCTTAGGCTTCAATCCAAGGGTGATTTGGTGTTTCGATGTTATTTTGACTGTTCAGAAGGTTGGTATAAGTTTGAATGATGATATGTGACTTGTTGGTGAGGTCCCGAGGGCCTCAGGTTGAATTTGGGTGGTTGACGGAAGGAATTTCATTAAGTTGATGCAGCAGAATTTGCTGCTTTCGTCATATCAGCACCTGCGAATTGGGGACCGTAGGTGCGAGGTCGCAGGTGCGAGAAGGAGGCCGCAGATGCGGAGAATTGAGAGTTGAGGCAAAACCGTAGGTGCGCACCAAGGACCGCACCTCCGAGTCCGTAGATGCGGGTGTTGACCGCAGAAGCGGGATTTTGAGAGTTAAGTGAAAACCGCACCTGCGATGGTTTTTCCGCAGGTGCGGCGTCGCAGAAGCGACTTGGAGACCGCAGATGCGGAAATCGCCAGGCAGAAACTATAGAAGCATCACTTCGCGAATTTCAGCCATTTTCCTCATCAGTTTTGGACGAGTTGGAGCTTGGGGACTGTGAATTCAAGGGGGAATTAAGTGTTTTTTGTGAGGTAAGCTACTTGGACTTTGTATCTTCTATTTATGCGATTATTCCATTGTTTAATCATGTTATTAGTGGAAAAAAAAAATTGGGAGATTAGGGCTTGAAATTGGAGAGTTTTAATTGGGGATTTGAGGGGCCATTTGAGGTCCGATTTTGATGATTTTGGTATGTATAGACTCGTGAGAGGATAAGCATTCTAGTGTTTTGATTTTTATCGAATTCCGATATGCGGGCCCGGGGGTCGGGTTTGGCCAATTTCGGGAATTTAAATTTAATTTGATATTATTCGTGTGGGCTTTGTTCCTTTGGCATGTATTGATGATATGATTCTGATTTTTGGATATATTCAGGGCGATTTGAGGCCGAGTCAATAGGCAAGGGCATTGCGGAGTAGATTTTCGTTCGGTATGAGGTAAGTAAGCCTTGTAAATCTAGACATGAGGGTGTGAAATCCCGTAATTTTGTACTATTTTGATAAATAACGTGATGCACATGCTAGGTGATGGGCATGTGGGCGTGCACCCATAAGGATTGTGACTTGGTCCTTCCCATGGCAACTGTAGAGTTGCATATTTTGATAAACTCTATATGATATCTATGTGTTTTAAAAATGATTCTGATAACTTGGACTGAATGCCATGTTTAGGACCTTGTGTTGTACTGTTTGGACCCTCAGGGGTATTGTACTATTATCCTCACATTGTTTTTGATAGAAAGCATTATCCTCAGCCATGGTTTATACATGTTTATTGTTAAATCTTGCTTATCACTCTATATTAATATTTACGAAAGTGGTTTGGGCTGAGTTCCTTGAGGTTGCATTGAGAAGCCCGAGTGGCTTGTGAGGCTGATGAGTGAGTGAGACCGAGGGCCGGATTGCGAGGATTGTTATGGATTGGGATGCACGCCGCAGTGATATGTTGGATTGGGCCGCACGTCGCAGCAATATAACGCTTGGGCTGTAGGAGCCCTTCCGGAGTCTGCACACCCCAGTGAGCGCAGTCGACTATATGTTTATGGATCGGGCTGTACGCTGCAACGGTTATTATAAAATATCTATTGAGTGTGAATACTGAGTGTGAGAGTTGATTAATGATAGTTGAGTCACGAGTGACTGAGAAGCTTGCCCGAGGGGCAATATATATGAGTGATGCTTTTCCCGAGGGGCTTGTTTTATAAAAATACTGTTTTCACTCTTCTTTATACTGAGCCTCTATTGAAAATGTTGAGCAAATATCTTTTCACGACTTTTCATTGAAACTTGAGTTTTTACTAGATGTTCAGAATTTAACTAGTGATTTGATCTTGTTATTCCCACTAAGGTTTTTATGTTATGATATTGATAGTTTGTATAAGTCCACCAAACAGTAGGGTACCTGGTTCTCTATGAGGTTATGCTGAGAATGCCAATAAAGTAGTAAGTAAATGGGACAGAGGATTTTTACGTGGAAAAATCCCAACTCAAGGGGACAAAAACCACGACCTACACCTGTAGGTTTTCAACTTCACTAACTTGTAAACACCTACTACAAGCCACTTTGTAATGACTCTATTACAAAGAATTCAACACAACTAACTTGTGGTACTCTCACCACAAGAAACTTTGTCACTCTCTAGATAGAAATAATTCAACTAACTTGTGGTACTCTCAGCACAAGCCACTTTGTCACTCTTCTAGTAACATAGACTTCAACTTACTTGTGATATTCTCACCACAAGTCACTTTGTCACTCCTCTAGTAACAAGGACTTTAACTTATGACTAAACCTAGTCACAACATAAACTCTGAGAGTTTACGGGTTTTGGGTTTCCTAATACATAGCTTCTAAGAAAGAAAGATAGGAGTTACAATGAAGAACAAATAACAAGATTACAACTCAAATACTAATACACATAGACTCTTTGTGGAACAGATCCTTTAGCGGAGTTGTCTTCTTGTTCTTGACACACAGTGACTTCAATGCCGGATGAACACTTTAATGCTTGAGAGAATATCACTGAATGCACAAGTGTTGTCTTGTGCCTTGCACCAGGTTGTTATACAACAAAAGATAGCACCATGGTGATGTCAATTCACAATTGTGGTGTCAATTCTTTGTTAGTACATGCCTCTTCCCGATGGGACGTGACTGCTGCACTATCACGTGTACAGTTGTAGGCAGTCACTTTCTGCAGTTGCTCTCCAGCTGTATAGTTGACTTATACTTCTGTCAGAGAACCCTAAGGAACCAGGTCCCTGCTGTGTTCCTCTTTGTACAGCTGCGGACAATCACTTTCTGCAGTTACGTTCCAGCTGTATAGTTGACATGTACTTCGTTCAGGGGAACACCAAGGGATCAGGTCCCTAATCTAGTTCTTGTGAATTTGAAGGCACAGTGCCCAAATTATCTTGAGTCAATTAACTTGAATGACTAAACCAGGCATGCTTCAGGTCCTTTATCTGGTTCTATTCAGAAAGTCTGTTAGAGCATCAAAACATAGATTAAAAGACTTTAAGACCATCAATTTTCCCCCTTTTGATGATGACAAACTTTTAACATTGATGACTATTTGACTTAACCAGATAAGGTACTTGCAATCGCATATGTTCCCCCTGACTCTATGCTTCCCCCCTTAATTACTTGCTACAATTTCAGTTTAATCGATTCTTCCCCCTTTTGGCATCAACAAAAAGACACAGTCAGATAAAACGACATAAAGAAGTCTAACACAGCTAACTCATACCACATATGTGCATACAACATGATGGAAAAGAGAAGCAAAAAGGAAAACAAGCATTGTACAAGCAAAAGAACAGCTGTTTCATTGATAAGAAATTAGGCTGTTTCAACAAGAGAAACAACGGTGAGATCCAACATGCCATCACAAAAAGGCAAACAAAAAGAAAATAATAGCCACAAAACATGAAAGCAAAAGAGAACTGGCCACTGAGAGAATCCTAGGGGGCACTAGAAAAGGGAGGATTGGAAGAGGAGGCAGCAATTGTTTTGAGAACCAGGTCCATGCAGGAATTTGCAGACAACTGTTAGTCAAGCAGTTTCTTCTGCAGGTTTTCCACTTGTTTCCGAAGTCCAGAACTTTTCTCATACATGCCATCTCCGAGATTGTCGCGTTAAAAGTGCGACCACACAATAGTTTTTTGAGTTCTCAAACTCTCCTACCCAAGGACACTATAACTTGGAATGGTCTTCATTGAACCAGGTCCTTCCATTGTTTCCCACTTTATATTCTGGACATTTCAACAAACTTTCCGTTCCTGCTTGCAACAGCCACAATGTCACCGTCAAACAAAAATCATTCTCAACCATAAACTTTTGGACTTTTGTAGATCTTTTCACTAAGAAACGAGGTTCCTCCATAGCATCTTTATCAACCTCAACCACTGGAATGTGTTTGTCATCCACAATATCCCCCTATATCATCAACCTCTTATTCTTTTTCTTAATACTCTGCTTACTCTTCTGCAAGGCAGACACAAAAGCATTTTTCTTCTGCAACCTCCTGGTTTGTTTCAGCTGAAAGAGAATTAGGTTCTTCAACAGGTTTTGTTGTGACTGTGTTATGATCCGGAGACTCGAAAAGCACCAGAATCCTTTCATCCCCTAAGAATGGAGTTTCTTCCCCCTGAGATGCAGGAAGAGGGGAGGCTCATTCATTCATAAGACTCTTAGCAACGATAACCATGAATTTAGTGTCGATTCCTTTTTTGGTGACTCACTAGGAGACACTAAGTCGAGAACAGAGGAGTTCAACTATAGATCGGGATCTTCCTTAGAGACCTCTGACGCCTGAGGAGTAACACTTTTGGATTGTTCAGAAAAAGGAGGAGAAGTAGGGTTTGCAGCACATGGAAGTGAGATAGGGTTTGACGGAGGAGTAGAGGTGACTGGAGATGAAGAGAAAACTAGTATGGGTACAGTAGTATCAGGGATAGTGAAGAAGTGGGTTTCTAGTGGTGGTGTTAAGGGAGGTGTAGATGTGGGAGTGATGTCGATCGCAGGAGGGCGAGACGATTGTTCGTTGGCCATGGTGAGAGAAGTGGTAGAGTGTTCTGAAGGAAAAATTAAAAAGATGCAAAGGGAGACAATGATTTAGAAATGCAGGTCTGAAAAGTCGGATGATGTGGCAGTTGAATTAATTTTGCTATATTTTTGAAAAAGCATGCGAAAAACACATTACAACTAACTGTGGTACAGGAACCAGGTTCCTCACCTGTTTTTGTAAAAAAAAGTCTTACAGCTCTCTTCCGCAGTTCAACATTGTACCTTTAGCTTCTATGATCATCATGCGTGTTTACCTGCAATAGTATAGATGTGAGTTAGGCCTAGTCAGAAAACACTTTAGCCAATTTTACCTTAGTGTGACTATCATAGTCATGTCAGCAGAACCAGGTTCTCAATTAGGTTTATGAAACCCCAATGCCATCATGTTTCTCAAAGTGTTCCCTGCTCAGAGCTTCGGTGAAGATATCTGCAATTTGATCTTCTGTGCAACAAAATCATATACAGATAAAACCCTTTTCCACATTGTCCCTAAGAAAATGGTGTCTGACATCAATGTGCTTGGTTCTCTTGTGTTGAACCGGGTTCATTGCCATGTTGAGAGCACTGGTTTTGTCTCATAGAAGCGGTACACAATCAATGTATACACCAAAATCTTCCAATTGTTGCGTGATCCACAGTGAATGAGCACAGCACGAGTATTGACGCCCCCTTTTTCTTAAGCGAAATCTGGATTACGACATTCGGGAAGACAACTCTAATCCCGTTTGGAAATTGGGTTTTTGGATTTGAAGAGTCACCACCAAATGATTAAGTGTATTAGGACACTAAGGGTTTTGAATTTGAAAACCAGAGTTCGGGTAAGGGCTAGAAATTATCTCGAGGGGAAGGTATTAGGCACCCCTGAAGATCCACTAGTGTGGTTCCCGGCCATACTATGTTGTGACTTCACAAATAATCAATCAAGGCTCAAATAAGGACTTGCAATTAAATTGAAACATGTGAAAGTAAGTAGAAAGAGCAGAGATTTTAAAGGTCTAAACAATTCTAAAGAGAGCAAACAAAGACAAACAAAGGAAAAGGGATCCTAGGTTTATGATTAATATGGATCACTTCAATGCAAAACCCAGCAATCACTCCTCAAAGAGGGGTCGCACGTGATATTAGCTCATCGGTCATCATCTCCAAATTCTACCCTTCCCACCCCATAAAGGTTATTTAAACGTGTGGATTGGTAACGAATGCTTATTGCGTGCTATTACCCGTCCCGTCCTATAAGTCCTAGAGGGTATTTAGGACCACTATTCCTACAAGGTAAGGTCTAGGCTGAACCTTTAGGTTTAAAGGACAAAATGCTAGGCGACATACATAACAAATAGGACTACACATAAAGGAACCATACAAGGGCAAATAAGAGGCTCACAGATCCCTCACAAGTAAACATGTAATTTGCATGCCTCAAACACATTTACGGTCTTAAAAGAACACGAGTTTAAAGATCAGTTTTAGCAGAATGTTTAACCACAACTGAGTGATCCAAAGAGTGTTTGACTTGTAGAAATACAACTAAGAAAATAGTTGAGTAAGTAAAGGTGAGGGAACTGTTAAAACATCGTTTAAAAAAAAGGATTTTAAAATACAATAGTTTAAGTAAACAAGTATCAAAATAACATGATCCTGGGCGGAAAGGTACCAGTAATTTAAAAGCTTAATAGAGCACGAATCAGGAAATTAGTGAGAGCATGTAAATACGAAACAGGTTTCCAGATAAAGAGATTTTCAGTAAAAGAGTGGACTTCAGAGAGACGGATAAAAGAGTTAGGAAAGTTAAAAGGTTGAGTAGCTTGAAACTAGTAAAAAAAAATCAATCATCTTTATTATTATTGGGCCTAAAGCTTGCCTAGGCGATGTATGTATTGACTTCTTGTCTTAAAAATAAGTGGGGAACATGCATATTGATTCCAGTTTTAAAGAGAAGACGCAGTCAAACAAACTGTGTTATTAAGTTAAACAGCTAGTGAGGCGTTCAGCAATTGCAACCCTAAATAACATGATGTCTAACGCACATAAACCTTCTAATGCATGGTCTCTAAATGCGGTAGTAGTTTCATAACAGTTGTTTGTTGATTACTAACTAATCGCAAAGTGAGTATAACAATCTGAAAGTAAAGAGCCTAAAATAGGATATCTAGGTGTAAGATGCATGTCCTACGCATGGCTTCTATTGCAATATTGGTAAGTAAAACCCTATAGACATGTTTTCTACCCATTAATTAGACTAAGCATGCATAATCGCTCCCAATTTCACTATAGCCCCAAGCAGTTTTTTACAAGTTATTACAAACCATGATAGCTGAATTACATAATGAAAGATAAAATAAGAGGCTACTCTATAGGGAGCTTTCAATCAGTCCCGATCTTCCAACCTCACTTTTCGAGTTTCACAGCGTTGACCATGGTTTGGGTGCGGCAAAGCTCCCTAAGGGCCCAATGGGGGTCCTTGGCCAATACCAGCACCCAAACATTACAAAAATGTTTGAACAAGTGCAGTGAGGAATTACCAGCCTTGTGCATCAAAGTTCAATGGGTACTCAAAGGTGCCCAAGGCAATGCTTACACGAAGGGGGGTAGAACCTAAACTCTAGGAGTAGTGAGAGTGATAGATATTTCTTTAAAGAAACTGAGTTGAAAAGTAGTTTTAAAAAAAGAATGATCCATGTAGAACCAGCTTTGAAAGAAAAACAATGGGA
>NW_017671206.1:233177-257725 GCF_001879085.1 Nicotiana attenuata | reverse complement strand
GGGGTTGGGGGGGGGGGGAGTTGTTGAATTTAATTTTGGAAATAAAACCTGGGCCGTTGATCTCATTTGATTAATGACTAAGATTAGATTAAAGCTAGACCGGGTCATTAAATCGGATACGGGTCGGGTGACTTGAGGACTGGGTCGGGGGTTTAGGGGTTGAAATTGGGGGTTCAATTTGTGGTTAAAATTGGAATGTAAAGGGGTTATAATTGAAATGAACGAGGCTAAATGTTATAGATCAATTTCTTCCCTTTTTATTTTAATAAAAATAGTTAAAATAGTTTTAAAAACCAATTAAAAGAACTAAATTGAGTAATAATATATAAATGTTAATTAAAAAACACTGGGAGCGATTTTGTAATTATAAAATACCATTAATCGAAAAATAGGCTATAATTGCATTTATAGCAATTTAGCTTGAAAAATACCAAATAAATTATATACAATGTGCAAAAAATTACCTTAATTATATCTGGGTGTAAATATGAGAATAAGATAAATTATTCACCAAAATGATAGTATGGAAATAATTATTGAATTTTGTACTATTAAAATAGACAACGAAGTGATTTTAAAAAAACTTTAAAATAAGGAAAAATACCAAAACTCTTGGGTATGCTTATATATGCATGTACATACTATTTTGAGAATATTTTGAGTATATATAAAAATACATAGGAAAAAATTGGGTATCAACAGATAGTGGACTGAGCTATGAATCGGCTGATATAGTTGAGTCTCCCCAAGAAACTCATAACCTCTTTCTTGCTCTTTGGCGGCGGCAATTCTTGAATGGCCTTAACCTTTGAAGGGTCCAGTTCTATTCCTCGTCGACTTACGATGAACCCGAGCAATTTTCCGGCAGGAACCCCGAATGCACATTTGGCGCGATTCAGTTTCAGGTTGTACCTTCTCAATCTGTTGAAGAACTTCCTCATATCTTCCATGTGGTCAGTGGCTTTCTTGGATTTGATGATGACATCGTCTACATACACCTCGATCTCTATGTGTATCATGTCATGGAAAATAGTAGTCATGGCCCTCATGTAGGTGGCCCCAGCATTCTTTAATCCAAACGGCATCATCTTGTAACAATACATCCCCCACGTCGTAATGAAAGTCGTTTTCTCCGCATCTTCTTCGTCCATCCATATCTGATGATACCCAGCAAAACAATCAACGAATGACTGCAGCTCGTGCTTGGCGCAATTGTCAATCAGGATGTGTATGTTCGGCAAGGGGAAGTCGTCTTTCAGACTGGCCCGGTTGAGGTCCCAGTAGTCGACACAGACCCTGACCTTCCCATCCTTCTTTGGCATTGGCACAGTGTTGGCCAACCATGTTGGATATTCCACTACTCTGAGGACCTTGGCTTTGACTTGTTTGGTAACTTCCTCCTTGATTTTCAAACTCATGTATGGCTTGAAATTTCTGAGCTTCTACTTTACTGGCGGACATGCCGGATCTGTTGGTAGTTTCTGAGCTACAATAGATGTACTGAGACCGGTCATATCATCATACAACCAGGCAAATACGTCCTCATATTCTTTTAAGAATTTCGTGTACTCTTCCTTTTCTGATGGTGACAGGTGAACACTGATGCGCGTTTCCTTGACATTCTCTGTATCCCCCAAGTTGACAACCTAAGTTTCGTCCAAGTTAGATTTAGGCCTATTCTCAAAGTCCTCAACCTCTTTAACGACCTCTTCTGGTATTTCATCCTCTTCTGAGTCTGTATCCGTTTGTTGCGTTATCTCGTCGCATGTCACATTCGTTGGTTCATCGAGATAAGTAATAGTAATGCTGTGCAAATAAAGTAAATGATAGAGAAAATAAGAAACTGAAATACTTTGATAAATTCCAAAATCGTTTTGAACATCGGGGCTCTTTTCAAAATTTAAAGATAATACGAAAAGGAAATCAACTAGCGAAAAAGTAAAAGATAATGCATAGTGCTTTGTGCAGCCTTGCTACCCCGAAGCTTTCCGGGCCTTGGTGGTTCTGACGGACCAATTGTTGAGGCGCGCTCCTCGGCTCACAGCTTGTATGGAAGGGCCTTCCTCCTCAAAAATGACATGACAGTCCATATTGTCTTCTTCCAAGAATAGGTTCTTCATTGCCGCCAATGTTTCTCTTCCTCTGACCCATATATGATGTCTGCTGGTTGGAAAGTTTGCTCCAGGCGGGGTATCGGGTACTCCAGCGGATAGTAAGGGCCGCGCCATGGTGGCGAACAGTTCCTGAATTCTTGCCAAGTATATCCATACCCTAATCCGAAGGTGGTGCCATGCTTCTTCAGATTCATAGGCTTGGTAATTCCCTGGAGGTTTTTGTCGAGCCCTTTGCCAAGTTCATACCCGCTCCAATTTAGTATACTTTCTGTCTTGTTATCCTACCACTCATCTTTGTCCACAGCGTTGACTCGCTCGATGTGATGGTATGTTTCTCCACCTAACTTCCTTCTTCCTCCAATCGTTGGGATGGTCTGGCGACTGTATATGGGTTACTACCGTCGCCAAGAATAATCACCTCTTGGTGATTCCACTCGAACTTCACTGCCTGGTGCAGGGTTGATGCTACAGCTCCGGCAGCGTGGATCCAAGGTCATCCCAATAGTAATTTGTAGGATGCAAGGATGTCTATCACTTGAAAATCGACGTCGAACCAAGTTTGTCCCATTTGCAGACATAAACTGATTTCCCCAATAGTGGACCTTTGGGAACCATCAAAAGCTTTGACGTTGATAGCCCCATCCTTCATTTTATGTATACTCTTCCCCAATGTTCTGAGGGTCACCAATGGACAGATATTGAGGCTGGACCCTCCATCAATCAAAGTCCTGGTGATGAAATAGTCTTCGCATTGCACAGTGATGTGCAACGCTTTGTTGTGGCTTAAACCTTCAGGAGGCAACTCATCCTCGTGGAAAGTGATTTTATGACTCTCCAATATCTGCCCGGCCATGTTTGCCATCTCTCCTCCAGCTATGCTACTGGGTACATACGCCTCGCTCAGTATCTTCATCAAGGCGATCTTATGCGTCTCGGAGCTTTGCAGCAGAGCTAAAATGGAGATTTGCGCTGGTGTTTTATTTAGCTGATCAACAACTGAGTATTCTTTGGCCTGCATCTCCCTCCAGAGATCATCGGGCCCAGTTTCAATAGGCCGTCCAGAGGCCTGCTTACTTGATTCAACTAAGTGCTCCGGAGTATAAATTCTGCCAGTCCTGGTCATACCCTGCGCTGCAATTGCTTCTCCGGACCTAGTCTTTCCCTTCCTTCTTTCCTCGGCGGTGTAATCCCAGGGAATGGCCTGTGTATGGAATGGCGTTACGGCTGACATTGTCACAGGAATGGGCACTCTTGTTTTGGGAGGCAACACAGCAACTTCGAATGGTGCAGGTGTCTTTGGAGACCCAAACTCCACCTCAATTGGCTCTGCAGTCTTTATGGATGACGGTGTTTCAAACTCGAGAGGCACGGACATGTTTACTTCAGCATCCCCAGAGGGCTGGATCTGGACTACGATTGGATTCAGTGTGACTGTTGGTTTCTTCAACTCGTCACCTTCGGCAATCAATCCAATTGACCCTTTGGGGTCCCAATCATCTTCTACCTCGAACATATGCACGCCTCTACCATTATGACCAGGCAAGGGATTGTTGCGAACATTAGGAGCAGGCTCCTTTGCCACGATGATCTTGTTGTCAATTAAAGCTTGAATTTTATCCTTCAGAGATCGGCACTCATCAATGGTATGCCCTTTCATGCCGGAATGGTATGCACAGGTTTTGTTCGGATTGACCCATTGGGATGGATTTTCTGGAGTTATGGCAGGGATTGGGGTGACATAACTAGCTGCTTTGAGTCTTTCATATAGCTGGTCGATTGGTTCGGCGATGGCGGTGTATTGCTTGGGGGGTCTACGGTCGAAGTTAGGACGTGGTCTAGGGAAGTTTTGGCGGGTGGGAGGTGATTGATAGTGAGAGGGCTGAGCATTATAGGCTTGGTAGGCGGGTGTGGGTTGGGAATATCTTGGTGAGGTAGGTTGATATGTGGGGGATGTAGATGATTGGTAAGTAGGTGGAGGAATTTGGTAAGAGGGCGGAGGTGCTTGGTAATTAGGAATAGGTTGATATGTGAGAGGAGGTACCGGGTAGGCTTGGTATTTTATTGGGGATTTTGTTCTCTGTGCAACCATCACGGCACTCACATCCTTTTTCTTGGACGTGCCACCAGATTGTAGGGCTTTGTTGGTAGCCTGCAATGCCTCGAAATTAGTGACCATACCGCTTTTAATGCCTTCCTCAATCCTTTCTCCTAGTTTGATGATGTCGGATAATTTCTGGCCTTCGATCAGCATCAACCTCTCATAATACTGTGGATCCTGAGCTCGGACGAAAGACTTGTTCATCTGTTCTTCTTCCAAGGCCGGCCTGACCTTACCAGCCTTTGATCTCCAACGAGTAGCATACTCGCGGAATGTCTCTGTAGGTTTCTTCTTCAAATTCTGGATGTAGAAGACATCTGGCGCATTCTCCGTATTGAATCTGAACCTGTCCATGAAATTGGACGCCATTCCTACCCACCTTGCCCACTTCTTGGGGTCTTGGCTAGTGTAACAAGATAGAGCACCACCTTTCAAACTTCTCATGAAGACTTCATGCGAATCTTTTCATCTTTTCCGACTCCGACCAGTTTATCACACAATGTCCTCAAATGGACTCTGGGATCCCCTGAGCCATCATCTAGAAATTAGGAGGTTTGTACCCCTCGGGAAGTTCGACGTCTGGCTGAATGCAAAGGTCCTCATAATTCAACCCCTCAATACCTTAGTTTCCTTCAACGCCCTGGACTCGGCTAGTCAGTTTCTTGAGCTCAGCGGCCAGATTCTTGATGAGGGAGTCAGACTCCGGTGTGTTTGAAATGGGTTGAGTGTATTGTGGCATGGTTTCCATATAGATGGGGGTGTGGTGAGGATGATCATTTGGTGGTTCAGGAATGAGGAGCGGGGCGTTGTGACATGTGTTGCAATTTTGATGGGTAACGGGTTGCTTCTGTGGCTTCGGGATGTTCTGTGGAGGTATAGGATCTTGAGCTTTGGGAAAGTTGACGTCTGGGGTAGTGAGGGAGAATGACAAGCTTGCCAAGTTCCGAACTTGGTCCAGCTCTTCTTGAAATTTCAGTAACTTCTGTTCGAGCTGGGCGGCACTTTCTTTGGGAACCTGAATACCCTGAGGAACCTCTACCCTTTCAACTGAGTTCTCCTTCCTGACGTTGTTCAAGTATTCCATTTTTGCTTTGCTCTTGTTTCTGATAGGACTTGGAGGAGGAGGAGGTGGAGGGCCCTTAGATCTTGTGGAGTAGGATGATGATGCCAGAGTGCACGAACTAACCTATTGGGGAGGGGAATAAAACAAAAGTAAAAACAAAAAAGGTAATAAGTCAGTAAGGATTATGAGAAGAAAACGTTGCAATATTTAAACACATAGTGCAAGAATATAAATCGTGTCCTAATTTGGGTGCCTCGTTGTGCCCGAGGTAGGCCTAGCGACAAGTTCATTTGGAGAACTTAGAATGCTAAATGCCTCATTTTATTGATAAAAATAAGATGAGTCCCAAAACGACACTAAAAATTGCAGGAACTAAAATGCCACTAATGGCCGTGGGCCTTATTACATTAAAGCAAAAGAAAGACTTCTAACTACTTGGTCCCAGAAGAACCTTCTTCAGGTTGAATGTTCTCGTTGATCAAATCCTCCAGCTCGCGTAGGTTCACCAGTAAAAATGCCTTTGCCAGGCGTTCTCCTTCGTTTCCCTCAGCGTTCTGGCGATCAGTGACACTTTTCCTCACTTTTCTTTCCAACTCCAGCAGACTGTATTCCAGATATTCCAGCTTCTCACTAGCCTTGGTGACCTTCTCTTTCCATTCATTGATTTGGCCACTTGATGGGAGATTCCTCTACCAGGTCAGCAAGAGTGAGGGTATACTGACCATACCGAAGTCTGGGACCTTATTCTCCATTTTCTGCAAAACAAAAGGGTTAAGACCATACCCCCCACCGGAATCGACTATTTAAACCAATAATTAGCATAAAAACATTTAGTTCTCCAAATAAATGCACGGAATATGGTGGCGTCCGTTTGGGTTTCAAGGAAACCCAGTGGACTTTGGACAAGGCTATCTTAAAGAGTCATTATGTGGACAGCATAACTGACTCGACTAGGTTTGACAGTGATGCATGCACAGTTAAATAGAATAAGGTTTCTATGGGGTATTAGACCGGTACCCTTGAGCGGACAACTCAAGAGGGAAAGGCACGGAACTGTCAACTGCACCGCTGATCGACTGATTTTACTGCAAATATGCCTTTGCCAAATTTAGGGGGTGATAATATTGGAAGAGCGCAACAACTCATTATAAGCGTTGCTATGGTATTTGTTTGGCACGAGTGGAATATGAGGTTGAAGATGCAATTACAAAAAAAAATGAAACAAATTGTCACGTATTTTCACGTTCATAATGATTACAATAATTGCTCAAAAATTGCAAGGGTATTGAAGGAAAACAGCAAATGAAAGCGTTAAAGAAAGAAAAAGAAACAAAAAAAAGCCAAGTCAGTTTTGAATAAAGACACTAAGCAAAGAAATAAAAGAAAACAATAAAGTCACATATAACGTGAAGTGGTAAAAGCCTAAAGAATCCCCAGCAGAGTCGCCATGCTGTCGACGCCCCCTTTTTCTCGCGAAATCGGGTTTACGACATTTGGGAAGACAACTCTATTCCCGTTTGAGAATTGGGTTTTTGGATTTGAAGAGTCGCCACCTAATGATTAAGTGCATTAGGACACCACGAGTTTTGAGTTGGAAAACCAGAGTTCGGGTAAGGGCTAGAAATTATCTCGAGGGGAAGGTGTTAGGCACCCCTCAAGATCCACTAGTGTGGTTCCCGGCCATTCTATGTTGTGACTTTAAATACAAACGAGCATACAAATAATTACACATAAAGATTGCAAGTAGGTATGTATAATGGTTGACAAGCATGTTTGACATTAAGATCTAGGTGGTCTCACAACTTGTTTAAAGGAATGTCCAAGTGCAGAAAATCAAACAAAGAAGTGAGTGAACATAAATTTTAAAAGAATAGTGTAGGAAGTTGAGGAAGAATTTGGTGACTGAAACGAGAAACAGAGTTTTATTGATAATAACAAAGTAATATAAAGGAAAGGGATCCTAGGTTTGTAAAACACATGGATCATCCACACAACACCGGTAGCCAATCGTACGCATGGTGTTATCGCGTGATCATCATCTCCATGTCTTACCCTTCCCACCCCGTTAAGGTGTTAAGCGCGGAATGGTATCGTTAACTACTGCATGCTATTACCCGTCCCACCTATCAGTCCCGGAGGCATTTGGGACTACTAATCCTAAAGGGGAGGGAGCTTGGCTTTTCAGAGTTTTAAAAGGATAAAAATCTAGGGCGACAGTCAAAACACATAATGCAATAAAGGGGAACAAGTAGCAATTAAGGGCTCAAACAGGCCTCCTCATCTTAAGAAACCAATTGTTTAGCATGTCTTACACATACTTGATTTGTTCTGAATTAAATTAAAGCGTAGGATAGGTTGATTTACCACATATTTCCCAGATAGGGAGTCCAAATTAGCCCTGCTTAGATGTAGTTGACAAAGACTGACACAGTTGATTAATTACCTAACCGTTTTCCTGTGTTAAAAGGGACCTATAGGCATGATATCTATTAGTTCAGAGACGAAGGCATAAACTGATTGCAGAAAAAAGAATTATCAGCTACAAAGTCATAAGTTCTGCGAGTGTTAAACAAAATTACTACTGATTTTAGACTTAGGAGCGTGTGGACGATTCAGGTTTAGTTTATTGCTCCTACAGGCATGCTTTCTAGGCGTTACTGATTTTAATCGCTGTTATTGTCATGGAGGAAGTCCTATAGGCATATTATCTATATGCAGAATTTTAGTAACAACTTATGGACATGGTATTTATATGAAGTGCAGAAAACCTATGAGCATGGTATCTATATGAGATGCTGAAAACCTATGAACATGGTATCTATATGAAATGCAGCAGTTTTAGAAGTAGTAATTCCTATACATGATATCTATATGAGATGCAGAATTTCGGAAGTAGTAATTCCTATACATGATATCTATATGAGATGCAGAATTTCGGAAGTAGTAATTCCTATAGACATGATATCTACCCCTCTAGCATGCATTCAATCCCATCCCTTTCACTATCCATCCCAGTAGTTATTACAAAATTATTACAGACCAAATGAATCAGAAAGAAAGTAAAATTACATCAGTGATTACATCTACATCTAATCAGCCTAATCTAGACTCGAAGTCTAATAATATGAGATAAACCAACTTCCAAGATCAGATTTTTTAAAGCCTTTCTCTTATTTGGGATGTGTCAAAGTTCCAAGGAGCTTCAAGAACTCCAGGCAATGCTTACACCCCAAATATCATTGCAGAATTAGATTATGGTGCAGTGTGGAAGGGCCAGCCCTCAAATGTCCAAGTTCAGAGGGAACTCAAGGTCCCAAGGCAAGGCTCATGAAGGGNTATATCCATACCCTAATCCGAAGGTGGTGCCATACTTCTTCAGTTTGATAGGCTTGGTAATTCCCTGGAGGTTTTTGCCGAGCCCTTTGCCAGGTTCATACCCGCTCCAATTTAGTATACTTTCTATCTTGTTATCCCACCACTTATCTTTATCCACAGTGTTGACTCGCTCGATGTGATGGTATGTTTCTCCACCTAACTTCCTTTTTCCTCCAATCGCTGGGATGGTCTGGCGACTGTATATGGGGTTACTATCGTCGCCATGAATAATCACCTCTTGGTGA
Source organism: Nicotiana attenuata (assembly GCF_001879085.1). Lineage (NCBI taxonomy): Eukaryota > Viridiplantae > Streptophyta > Magnoliopsida > Solanales > Solanaceae > Nicotiana > Nicotiana attenuata. The sequence goes on along the minus strand of NW_017671206.1, from coordinate 248,830 downwards.
TTCCACTCGAACTTCACTGCCTGGTGCAGGGTTGATGCTACAGCTCCGGCGGCGTGGATCCAAGGTCGTCCTAGTAGTAAGTTGTAGGATGCTAGGATGTCTATCACTTGAAAATCGACGTCGAACCAAGTTGGTCCCATTTGCAGACATAAACTGATTTCCCCAATAGTGGACCTTTGGGAACCATTAAAAGCTTTGACGTTGATAGCCCCATCCTTGATTTCATGTAGACTCTTCCCCAATGTTCTGAGGGTCACCAATGGACAAATATTGAGGCTGGACCCTCCATCAATCAAAGTCCTGGTGATGAAATAGTCTTCGCATTGCACAGTGGTGTGCAACGCTTTGTTGTGGCTTAAACCTTCAGGGGGCAACTCATCCTCGTGGAAAGTGATTTTATGACTCTCCAATATCTGCCCGACCATGTTTCCCATCTCTCCTCCAGTTATGCTACTGGGTACATACGCCTCGCTCAGTATCTTCATCAGGGCGTTCTGATGTGTCTCGGAGCTTTGTAGCAGAGCTAAAATGGAGATCTGCGCTGGTGTTTTATTTAGCTAATCAACAACTGAGTATTCTTTGGCCTGTATCTTCCTCCAGAGATCATCGGGCCCAGTTTCAATAGGCCGTCAAGAGGCTTGCTTACTTGATTCAACTAAGTGCTCCGGAGTATATACCCTGCCGGTTCTGGTCATACCTTGTGCTGCAATTGCTTCTCCGGACCTAGTCTTTCCCTTCCTTCTTTCCTCGGCGGTGTAATCCCAGGGAATGGCCTGTGTATGGAATGGCGTTATGGCTGACATTGCTACAGGAATGGGCACCCTTGTTTTGGGAGGTAATGCAGCAACTTCAAATGGTGCAGGTGCCTTTGGAGACCCAAATTCCACCTCAATTGGTCATGCGGTCTTTGTGGATGACGGTGTTTCAAACTCGAGAGGCACGGACATGTTTTCTTCAGCATTCCCAAAGGGCTAGATCTGGACTACGATTGGATTCAGTGTGACTGTTGGTTTCTTGGGCTCGTCACCTTCGGCAATCAATCCAATTGACCCTTTGGGGTCCCACTCATCTTCTACCTCGATCATATGCACGCATCCACCCTTATGATCAGGCAAGGGATTGTTGCGAACATTAGGAGAAGGCTCCTTTGCCACGATGATCTTGTTGTCAATTAAAGCTTGAATTTTATCCTTTAGAGATCGGCACTCATCAATGGTATGCCCTTTCATGCTGGAATGGCATGCACAAGTTTTGTTCGGATTGACCCATTGGGATGGATTTTCTGGAGTTATGGCAGGGATTGGGGTGACGTAACTGGCTGCTTTGAGTCTTTCATATAGTTGGTCGATTGGTTCGGCGATGGCGGTGTATTGCTTGGGGGGTCTACGGTCGAAGTTAGGACGTGGTCTAGGGAAGTTTTGGCGGGTGGGAGGTGATTGATAGTGAGAGGGCTGAGCATTATAGGTTTGGTAGACGGGTGCGGGTTGGGAATATCTTGGTGAGGTAGGTTGATATGTGGGGGATGGAGATGATTAGTAAGTAGGTGGAGGAATTTGGTAAGAGGGCGGAGGTGCTTGGTAATTAGGGATAGGTTGATATGTGAGAGGAGGTACCGGGTAGGCTTGGTATTTTATTGGGGATTTCGTTCTCTGTGCAACCATCACGGCACTCACATCCTTTTTCTTGGACGTGCCACCAGATTGTAGGGCTTTGTTGGTAGCCTGCAATGCCTCGAAATTAGTGACCATACCGCTTTTAATGCCTTCCTCAATCCTTTCTCCTAGTTTGATGATGTTGGAGAATTTCTGGCCTTCGATCAGCATCATCCTCTCATAATCCTGTGGATCTTGAGCTCGGACGAAAAACCTATTCATTTGTTCTTCTTCCAAGGCCGTCCTGACCTTAGCAGCCTCTGATCTCCAACGAGTAGCATACTCGCGGAATGTCTCTGTAGGTTTCTTCTTCAAATTCTGGATGTAGAAGACATCTGGCGCATTCTCCGTATTGAATCTGAACCTGTCCATGAAATTGGACGCCATTCCTACCCACCTTGCCCACTTCTTGGGGTCTTGGCTAGTGTAACAAGATAGAGCACCACCTTTCAAACTTCTCATGAAGACTTCATGCGAATCTTTTCATCTTTTCCGACTCCGACCAGTTTATCACACAATGTCCTCAAATGGACTCTGGGATCCCCTGAGCCATCATCTAGAAATTAGGAGGTTTGTACCCCTCGGGAAGTTCGACGTCTGGCTGAATGCAAAGGTCCTCATAATTCAACCCCTCAATACCTTAGTTTCCTTCAACGCCCTGGACTCGGCTAGTCAGTTTCTTGAGCTCAGCGGCCAGATTCTTGATGAGGGAGTCAGACTCCGGTGTGTTTGAAATGGGTTGAGTGTATTGTGGCATGGTTTCCATATAGATGGGGGTGTGGTGAGGATGATCATTTGGTGGTTCAGGAATGAGGAGCGGGACGTTGTGACATGTGTTGCAATTTTGATGGGTAACGGGTTGCTTCTGTGGCTTCGGGATGTTCTGTGGAGGTATAGGATCTTGAGCTTTGGGAAAGTTGACGTCTGGGGTAGTGAGGGAGAATGAAAAGCTTGCCAAGTTCCGAACTTGGTTCAGTTCTTCTTGAAATTTCAGTAACTTCTGTTCGAGATGGGCGGCACTTTCTTTGGAAACCTGAATACACTGAGGAACCTCTACCCTTTCAACTGAGTTCTCCTTCCTGACGTTGTTCATGTCTTCCATTTTTGCTTTGCTTTGTTTCTGATAGGACTTGGAGGAGGAGAAGTTGGAGGGCCCTTAGATCTTGTGGAGTAGGAAGATGATTCCAAAGAGCACGAACCAACCTTTTGGGAGGGGAATAAAACAAAAGTAAAAACAAAAAGGTAATAAGTTAGTACGGATTCTGAGAAAAAATGTTGCAATATTTAGACACATAGTGCAAGAATATAAATCGTGTCCTAAATTGGGTGCCTCGTTGTGCCTGAGGTAGGCCTAGCGACAAGTTGATTTGGAGAACTTATAATGCTAAATGCCTCATTTTATTGATAAAAATAAGACGAATCCCAAAACGACGCTAAAATTGCATAAAGTAAAGTGTCATTAATGGTCATTGGCCTTATTACATTTTAAAGCGAGAAAGAAAAGAGACTCCTAACTACTTGGTCCCAGAAGGACCTTCCCCAGGTTGAATGCTCTCGTTGATCAAATCCTCCAGTTCACGCAGATTCTCCAGTAAAAATGCCTTTGCCAGGCGTTCTCCTTTGTTTCCCTCAGCGTTCTGGCAATCAGTGACTCTTTTCCTCACTTTTCCTTCCAACTCCAGCAGACTGTATTCCAGATATTCCAGCTTCTCACTAGCCTTGGTGACCCTCTCTTTCCATTCATTGATTTGGTCACTTGATGGGAGATTCCTCCACCAGGTCAGCAAGAGTGAGGGTATACTGACCATACCGAAGTCGGGGACTTTGTTCTCCATTTCCTGCAAAACAAAAGGGTTAAGACCATACCCCCCCCCCCACCGGACTCGGCTATTTAAACGAATATTTAGTATTAAAGCATTTAGTTCTCCAAATAAATGCACAGAATATGGTGGTGTCCGTTTGGGTTCCAAGGAAACCCAGTGGACTTTGGACAAGGCTATCTTAAAGAGTCATTATGTGGATAGCATAACTGACTCGACTAGGTTTGACAGTGATTCATGCACAGTTAAATAGAATAAGGTTTCTATGGGGTATTAGACCGGTACCCTTGAGCGGACAACTCAAGAGGGAAACGCACGGAACCGTCGACTGCACCGCTGATCGACTGATTTTACTGCAAATATACCTTTGCCAAATTTAGGGGGTGATAATATTGGAAGAGCGCAACAACTCATTATAAGCGTTGCTATGGTATTTGTTTGGCACGAGTGGAATATGAGGTTGAAGATGCAATTACAAAAAATGAAACAAATTGTCACGTATTTTCACGTTCATAATGATTACAATAATTGCTCAAAAATTGCAAGGGTATTGAAGGAAAACAGTAAATGAAAGCACTAAAGAAAGAAAAAAAAATCCAAGTCAGTTTCGAATAAAGACATTAAACAAAACAATAAAGGAAAATAATAAAGTCACATATAACATGAAGTGGTAAAAGCCTAAAGAATCCCCAGCAGAGTCGCCATGCTGTCGACTCCCCCTTTTTCTCGCGAAATCGGGTTTACGACATTTGGGAAGACAATCTATTCTCGTTTGGGAATTGGGTTTTTGGATTTGAAGAGTCGCCACCTAATGATTAAGTGCATTAGGACACCACGAGTTTTGAGTTGGAAAACCAGAGTTCGGGTGAGGGCTAGAAATTATCTTGAGGGGAAGGTGTTAGGCACCCCTCAAGATCCACTAGTGTGGTTCCCGGCCATGCTATGTTGTGACTTTAAATACAAACGAGCATACAAATAATTCCACATAAAGATTGCATGTAGGTATGTATAATGGTTGACAAGCATGTTTGACATTGAGATCTAGGTGGTCTCATAACTTGTTAAAGGAATGTCCAAGTGCAGAAAATTAAACAAAGAAGTGAGTGAACATAAATTTTAAAAGAATAGTGCAGGAACTTGAGGAAGAATTTGGTGACTGAAACGAACGACAGAGTTCTATTGATAATAACAAAGTTATATAAACGAAAGGGGTCCTAGGTTTGTAAAACACATGGATCATCCACACAACACCGGTAGCCAATCGTACGCATGGTGTTATCGTGTGATCATCATCTCCATGTCTACCCTTCCCACCCCATAAAGGTGTTAAGCGCGGAATGGTATCGTTACCTACTGCATGTTATTACCCGTCCCACCTATCAGTCCCGGAGGCATTTGGGACTACTAATCCTAAAGGGGAGGGAGCTTAGCTTTTCAGAGTTTAAAAGGATAAAAATCTAGGGCGACAGTCAAAACACATAATGCAATAAAAGGGGAACAAGTAGCAATTAAGGGCTCAAACAGGCCTCCTCATTTTAAGAAACAAATTGTTTAGCATGTCTTGCACATACTTGATTTGGTCTGAACTAAATTAAAGCGTAGGATAGGTTGATTTACCACATATTTCCCAGATAGGGAGTTCGAATTAGTCCTGCTTAGATGTAGTTGTCGAAGACTGACATAGTTGATTAATTACTTAACCTTTTGCATATGTGTTAAACGGGACCTATAGGCATGATATCTATTAATTCAGGGACGGAGGAATAAACTGATTGCAAAAAAAAAAAAAGAATTGTTGGTTGTAAGCTCTGCGAGTGTTTAAACAAATTAACACTGATTTTAGACTTAGGAGCGAGTGGGCGATTCAGATTTAGTTGATAGCTCCTATAGGCATGCTTTCTAGGCGTTACTGATTTTATCGCTGTTATTGTCATGCAGAGATCCTATGGGTAGGTCATCTATATGCAATTGGTTATTTTAAATCCTATAAGCAGATTTGCCTAGTGACAGATGCATATGCAAAATGCAGGAAGTCCTATAGGCATATTATCTATATGATATGCAGAGTTTCAGCAACGATTTATGGGCATGGTATTTATACGAAATGCAGAAAACCTATGAGCATGGTATCTATGTGAGATGCAGAGGTTTGAAAGTAGTAAGTTCTACAAACATACCATCTATATGAGATGCTGAATTTTGAAAGTAAATATCCCTAAAACATGGTATCTACATGAGATGCTGAATTTTTGAAAGTAAATATCCTAAAACATGGTATCTACCCCTTTGCATGCATTCAATCCCATCCCTTTCACTATACACCCCTAGTAGTTATTACAAAAATTATTACAGACCAAATCGATCAGAGGAAAGAATAAAAATTATCAGTGATTACATCTACATCTAATTAGCCTAATCCAGACTCAAAGTCTAATAATATGAAATAAACCAACTTGCAGGATCGAATTTTCCAAAGCCTTCTCGTATTTGGGATGTGTCAAAGTTCCAGGGAACTTCAAGAGTTCCAGGCAATGCTCACACCCCAAATATCATTGCAGAAATAAGATTATAGTGCAGTGGAAGGGCCAGCCCTCAAATGTCCAAGTTCAGAGGGAACTCAAGATCCCAAGGCAAGGCTCATAGGAGGGGGGCAGAACTTAGAGACTAGGAGTGAGTGTAAGTGCAATTGAAGGGCATTAGGGAGGGGGGGCCGATGGGCAGGGCTGGGTGGGTCATNTGATACCCAATTTTTCCCTATGTATTTTTATATACTCAAAATATTCTCAAAATAGTATGTACATGCATATATAAGCATACCCAAGAGTTTTGGTATTTTTTCTTATTTTAAAGATTTTTTAAAATCACTTTGTTGTCTATTTTAATAGTACAAAATTCAATAATTATTTCCAGACTATCATTTTTGGTGAATAATTTATCTTATTCTCATATTTACACCCAGATATAATTAAGGTGATTTTTTTTGCATATTTTATATAATTTATTTGATATTTTTAAAGCTAAATTGCTATAATTGCAATTATAGCCTATTTTTCGATTAATAGTATTTTATAATTACAAAATCGCTCCCAGTGTTTTTTAATTAACATTTATATGTTATTACTCAAGTTAGTGCTTTTAATTGGTTTTTAAAACTATTTTAACTATTTTTATTAAAATAAAAAGAGAAGAAATGGATGTTTAACATTTAGCCTCGTTCATTTCAATTATAACCCCTTTACATTCCAATTTTAACCACAAATTGAACCCCCAATTTCAACCCCAAAACCCCCGACCCAGTCCTCAAATCACCCGACCCATATCCGATTTAATGACCCGGTCCAACTTTAATCTAATCTGAGCCATTAATCAAATGAGATCAACGGCCCAGGTTTTATTTCCAAAATTAAATTCAACAACCCCCCCCCCAAACCCCTCATTTCAGAGACGGTCTCTTCTCTCTCTCTACACTGACTCTTGCTCTCCCTTCTCTCTAGAACCTTCTGGTTCTCTCCTTCGTCTCCGATGAATCGACCGCCTCTCCGGCCACCTCCAGCCTCACTTCTCTCGACCACCAGCCACCGTGAAACCTTGTCTTGTTGATTCCCTCTACCTTAGAGACTCCAGAAGCCTCCACCATGCAAGATGGTCATCGAAAGCTCTGTCTGGTTTGTCTCCGACCTTTCTCCGATGGTTTATGGTTCGATGGTGCTGCGAGCATCATTATTAACGAGTTTCACAGCCAGGTTCCTTACCTCTTACTGGTTTATTACAAAACCCTAATTTTCTTAAAAACCTTGTCTTTTTAAATGATTTTTAACTTATTCTTTGTGTTTTACACTAGTCTCTACTAGATCTTTTCGATTGTTCAAGTTTTCAACGTTTTGTTCTTCTTTTAAAACTAGGGTTTCCTGAACCCTTTCGAAATCACTATATCTTCTAATCTTTTGAGTATTATGTGTTTATGTTTGTGTTATGTGCTTGTTGGTGTGATCTTCTGGTTACTCTCCGAGTTCCATGCTTTAATTTTGCTATTAGGGTTCCAGCCTTCTATTGATTCTGTGATTTCTTGCTTAGGGTTCTCTGATTTTCATGCCTATTGTGTTGTATAGGTCTAATTGTTCATTGTTTACCAAATATTCTGCTGATTTTGTGCATCTCTTCGAATCCCTGAATTTGTGTATGTTTTCCTTAGAAGTTTTACATTGATTTTTGAATCACTTCCTTATTTGTGAAATTTTCTCCTTACTTAGTACTGATTCCCTGTGATTTTCAATTTCATCCGTGATTCTTTGAACTAATTTGTGTGCACAATATGTTGTCCTTATACTTTTCCTTACTTGAAATATTCTGTATACTTTTACTACTCCTATTATGAAAATACCAGTCTTGCAAATAATAATTTTTCTTATTTGATACAATTTGTACCCGTTTGAACTATGACTCCTTAATTGAAGGGAGTCCGAGCTTTTAATTGATTCTAATTGGTATTATTTCCATAACTATGATCAGTCTACGTATTACCTTATTTTCACTTAATTTGAGAGCTATAAGTACTCCTATTCTCTTTTGCATTACAAACTGATACATTGCACATCATACACAAGAACAAAAACGTTCATTGCTCTGAACTCTCTCTTACACACATAAGCATACTCAGTGTTCTCTCTTATTTTCTACACATCCTCTCCCGTTTTCCTGTTGATTACTGATTACTCAATCGGCTGAAAGCCAAGACTGATTGATCTTTGAGGGCTGCTCCATTATTCTACTGCTCAATACATTGTTGATTGTTTGGTCTGCATACTACTGCTCACTTCCCTGCACACTACTGCTCTACACTATCTCATCCTTGACTGGTATGCCCTCTATTTGATTTGTAGCATCCAAAACAATATGCTTTTATACATGCTGCACTTTATTTTATTTCTTCTATGCTTTTACTTATGGTTCTGCTGTCCTTATTGCAACTAGCATGCCCCCTGTGTGACTATCCTCCTATTTATCCAGCATGCCTACTGGTTTGCTTAATGAATGTTCTCTCCTACTCCCTAGCCCCAGTACATTCTCAGCATGTGATCATGAGCCCTTTTGGCTGTTAACTGTCTAAGTTTTGAAATGCTTTCCTTTGGTATCTAGGTGCAACTGTGTTGTTACATGTGAACTATTTACCCCACTCCCCTTTTCCCTGTTTGTGTCTACTGCTCGGAACTATATGAGGTATTTTGGTTCTGAGTTTTGTCAAAACTGTCCCATTTTTTTTCTTTCAAAGCTGGTTCTACATGGATCATTTGAAGAGTCGCCACCTAATGATTAAGTGCATTAGGACACTAAGGGTTTTGAATTTGAAAACCAGAATTCGGGTAAGGGCTAGAAATTATCTCGAGGGGAAGGTGTTAGGCACCCCTCAAGATCCACTAGTGTGGTTCCCGACCATGCTATGTTGTGACTTTACAAATAATCAATCAAGGCTCAAATAAGGACTTTCAATTAAATTGAAACTTGTGAAAGTAAGTAGAAATAGAGCAGAGATTTGAAAGGTCTAAACAATTCTAAAGAGAGCAAACAAAGACAAACAAAGGAAAAGGGATCCTAGGTTTATGATTAATATGGATCACTTCAATGCAATACCCAGCAATCACTTCTTAAAGAGGGGTCGCACGTGATATTAGCGCATCGGTCATCATCTCCATATTCTACCCTTCCCACCCCGTAAAGTGTATTTAAACGTGTGGATTGGTCACGAATGCTTATTGCGTGCTATTACCCGTCCCGTCCTATAAGTCCTATGGGGTATTTAGGACTACTATTCCTACAAGGTAAGGTCTAGGCTGAACCCCTAGGTTTAAAGGAGAAAATGCTAGGCGACATACATAACAAGTAGGACTACACATAAAGGAACCATACAAGGGCAAATAAGAGGCTCACAGATCCCTCACAAGTAAACATGTAATTAGCACGCCTCAAACACATTTAAGGTCTTAAAAGAACGCGAGTTTAAAGATCAGTTTTAGCAGAAGGTTTACCCACAACTGAGTGATCCAAAGAGTGTTTGACTTACAAAAATACAACTACGAAAACAGTTGAGTAAGTAAAGGTGAGGGAACTGTTAAAACATCGTTTTAAAAAAAAGGATTTGAAAATACAATAGTTTAAGTAAACAAGTATCAAAATAATGTGATCCTGGGCGGAAAGGTACCTGTAATTTAAAAGCTTAATAGAGCACGAATCAGAAAATTGGTGAGAGCATATAAATACGAAACAGGTTTCCAGATAAAGAGAGTAAAAGAGTGGAGTTCAGAGAGACGGATAAAAGAGTTGGGAAAGTTAAAAGGTTGAGTAGCTTGAAACTAGTAAAACAAAATCAATCATCTTTATTATTATTGGGCCTAAAGCTTGCCTAGGCGATGTATGTATTGCCTTCTTGTCTTAAAAAGAAGTGGTGAACATGCATATTGATTCCAGTTTTAAAGAGAAGACGCAGCCAAACAAACTTGTGTTGTTAAATTAAACAGCTAGTGAGGCGTTCAGCAATTGCAACCCTAAATAACATGATGTCTAATGCACATAAAGCTCCTAAAGCATGGTCTCTAAATGCGGAATCCTATGATGGCTGGAGAATGTTTTTCGATGGAGCAGCAAACTTTAAGGGAGTTGGCATAGGAGCAGTTCTAGTATCAGAATTAGGCCAACATTATCCGGTGTCCGCCAAACTCAGGTTCCCGTGCACCAACAACATGGCCGAGTACGAAGCCTGCATCTTAGGGCTCAAACTAGCCATTGACATGAACGTTCAGGAGTTACTAGTGATCGGGGACTCAGAGTTGCTCATACATTAGGTCCGAGAAGAATGGGCAACCAAGAACTCCAAGATACTCCCATATTTGTATCACATACAAGAGTTGAGGAAGAGATTTGCAAAAACGGAATTCCGACATGTTCCCAGAGTACAGAATGAGTTCGCCAATACATTGGCCACTCTATCATCCATGATTCAACATCCGGATAAGAACTTCATTGATCCCATCCCAGTATAGATCCAGGATCAACCCGCCTACTGTGCTCATGTCGAGGAAGAAAAAGACGGAAAGCCATGGTTCCATGACATTAAGAAATATTTGTCAACAGGAGAGTATCCAGAACTTGCAAACACTACTCAGAAGCACACACTGCGAAGGTTATCCAATCACTTCTTTCACAGTGGAGGAATCCTGTACAGGAGGACTCCCGATTTGGGATTACTAAGGTGTGTCGAGGCAAGGGAAGCATCCAGGTTGTTGGAAGAAGTTCATGCAGGGACCTATGGTCCGCATATGAATGGTTTTGTCTTAGCCAAGAAAATACTCCGAGCTGGTCATTTCTGAATGACTATGGAGACAGACTGCATCCAGTATGTCCGAAAGTGCCACCGCTGTCAGATACACGCAAATATGATAAAGGTGCCTCCTAACAAGCTCAATGCAACAAGCTCACCATGGCCGTTCGCCGCTTGGGGAATGGATGTCATCGGACCTATCGAGTCTGCCGCATCAAACGGGCACAGGTTCATCCTACTTGCAATTGATTACTTCACCAAATGGGTTGAAGCAGCATCATATAAGGCAGTGACCAAAAAGGTCGTGGCAGACTTTGTCCGCGATCGTATCATTTGCCGATTCGGCATCCCAGAGTCAATCATCACTGATAATGGTTCCAATCTCAACAGCGACCTGATGAAAGCAATGTGTGAAATCTTCAGGATCAAGCACAAGAATTCTACAGCCTACAGACCTCAGATGAATGGAGCTATAGAAGCAGCCAACAAGAATATCAAAAAGATACAAAGGAAAATGATAGAAAAACACAAGCAGTGGCAGGAGAAGCTACCATTTGCTCTATTGGGATACCGTACCATAGTCCGCACATCGACTGGGGCGACACCCTATATGTTGGTTTACGGTATTGAGGCAGTCATCCCAGTCGAGGTAGAAATTCCCTCCCTGTGAATTATGCTGGAAGCAGAACTTGAAGATGCAGAATGGGTAAAAAGTTGCTACGAGCAATTAGCCCTTATAGAGGGAAAAAGACTGAATGCAGTTTGCCATGGTCAGCTTTATCAGAATAGAATGACCAGAGCTTTAAACAAGAGAGTCAGACCAAGACAGTTCGCGCCAGGGCAGTTGGTACTGAAAAAGATTTTTCCGCATCAAGATGAATCCAAAGGGAAATTCTCTACCAACTGGCAAGGTCCGTACATGGTTCGCCGGGTTCTACCCGGGGGAGCCCTCATACTCGCAGAGATGGATGGAGAAGTCTGGCCAAAGCCAATTAATTCAGATGCAGTCAAACGCTATTATGTGTAATCATTATGATTTCTGTATGATGTAATTTGAACTACGCCTGACCTGATTCCCATTTAAGAGGGGATACATAGGCAGCCTTATGGGTTCGGTCACAATTCAATAAAGTTTTACTATTCCCCCTACCCCCCCCCCCGACGATTGGAAACTGGGGTAGAATTTTTGAGGAGGACCCTCAAAATTCCGAAGTTGATCTCCGCCAATCACCGCGCACCAGCCCAGTAAACTGGGGCAGAATTTTGAGGAGGACCCTCAAAATTCCGGAGCAAAAGAGGTTGCGATATCTTGAACCGTGTCGCAGTCGTCGGTTCATCTAAAAACATTTTATCTATTACGTATTTACATCATATTTTATTATTTTGAAAATACTATCAGAACAGCTTTGTCAGCAATGCTACCCCAATGAAAGAGCCGAGTAGGACGAGCGCAGTCCGCGGGAAGACGAACTAACCTTCCCCCTTAACAAAACTCACGATCTTTCTTTGAATGCAGGTACCCCAAGACACAGAATCATCAGATACGGTTAAAAACTCATACTTTTTAGGAATACAACTCCCAGAATCATCGCCCATTTTCAAGTGCTACTCGCACGCAACATCCCCAGCAGCCACAGTGACAATCAACTAGCAGCTATCGTCTCTCAGCTAAGAAATTTTGTCACTCTTCACCTCTATTTTCGCACACTGCATAAGGCTACTTTTCTGCCTTTCGAGACTAAGTATTGTGTCCATCTGCATTTTCTTGCATTGCATAAGGCTACTTTTCTACCTTCCGAGACTAAGCACTGTCTCCATCTGCATTCTCTGCATTGCATAAGGCTACCTTTCTGCCTTCCAAGGTTGAGCTCTACCTCCATCCTGCATTTTTCTTGCATTGCATAAGGCTACCTTTCTGCCTTCCGAGACTAAGCTTTGTCTCCTCCTGCATGGCTGAAATATCGCCAACTTTATTCAAATCTTTGCATGGCTGAAATATCGCCAACTACATTTAAATCTCTATATCCGCTGAAAGATCGCCAGTTTATATTTAATCATTCATCGGCTAAAATATCGCCAAATCCTTGCATTTCATCGGCTGAAATATCGACAAATCCTGCATTTCATCGGCTGAAATATCGCCAAATCCTACATTTCATGGGCTGAAATATCGCCAAATCCTGCATTTCATCGGCTGAAATATCGCCAAATCCTGCATTTCATCGGCTGAAATATCGCCAAATCCTGCATTTCATCGGCTGAAATATCGCCAAATCCAGCATTTCATGGGCTGAAATATCGCCAAATCCTGCATTTCATGGGTTGAAATATCGCCAAATTGTCCAAAGGCGTCATTGTTCGTAGGCACCATTTTCATAGCCCGAGAACGCCATGCCATGGCCCGAGGACCCCGCTTTATATTCTGCACATCATCATTCAAAGGCATCATGGTTCGGAGGTACCATTATCATAGCCCGAGAGCATCATTTCATAGCTTGCGAATCCTTTATTATGCGCTTCACGACCCAGGACATCATGTTCTGAGGACGTCGACAACCGTCCAAAGACAACATTCATGGTCCAAAGGGAACTTGCATCACGTTTAAATTTACGCACATTATACGTTGTATTACTCACTTGCAGGTACGCGGGCTAGCAACGGCCATCTCAACAGGAGCGATCCCGCTCCAGTTCCCGCAGCCTACCAGATTTCAGCTACAACCTAAACATCGCGTCCGTCCTTTTCGAAACTCTATTGGCATACTCCGCCGATGGATCCCGAACTACATATGGCCTGATTCCTGTAAAATCAGGGATATGTAGGCAGCTCAAGAAATTCTTTGCAAATCACCTCTTTCGGTCAAAATTGGCCATCCTATCTTTACCCGATAACTCTTTCATCCTTCCCGGGTAAAGAGGGGCAGCTGTTGATACCCAATTTTCCCCTATGTATTTTTATATATACTCAAAATATTCTCAAAATAGTATGTACATGCATATATAAGCATACCCAAGAGTTTTGGTATTTTTCCTTATTTTAAAGATTTTTTAAAATCACTTTGTTGTCTATTTTAATAGTACAAAATTCAATAATTATTTCCAGACTATCATTTTTGGTGAATAATTTATCTTATTCTCATATTTACACCCAGATATAATTAAGGTGATTTTTTGAATATTTTATACAATTTGGTATTTTTAAAGCTAAATTGCTATAATTACATATCCCTGGTTTTACAGGAATCAGGCCATATGTAGTTCGGGATCCATCGGCGGAGTATGCCAATAGAGTTTCGAAAAGGACGGACGCGATGTTTAGGTTGTAGCTGAAATCTGATAGGCTGCGGGAACTGGAGCGGGATCGCTCCTGTTAAGATGGCCGTTGCTAGCCGGCGTACCTGCAAGTGAGCAATACAACGTATAATGTGCGTAAATTTAAACGTGATGCAAGTTCCCTTTGGACAATGAATGTTGTCTTTGGACGGTTGTCGACGTCCTCAGACCATGATGTCCTGGGCCATGAAGCGCATAATAAGGGATTCGCAGGCTATAAAATGATGCTCTCGGGCTATGATAATGGTGCCTTCGAACCATGATGCCTTTGAATGATGATGTGCAGAATATAAAGCGGGGTCCTCGGGCCATGGCATGGCGTTCTCGGGCTATGAAAATAGTGCCTCCGAACAATGACGCCTTTGGACAATTTGGCAATATTTCAACCCATGAAATGCATGATTTGGCGATATTTCAGCCCATGAAATATAGGATTTGGCGATATTTCAGCCCATGAAATGTAGGATTTGGCGATATTTCAATCCATGAAATGCAGGATTTGGCCTTATTTCAGCCGATGAAATGCAGGATTTGGCGATATTTCAGCCGATGAATGATTAAATATAAACTGGCGATCTTTCAGCCGATATAGAGATTTAAATGCAATTGGCGATATTTCAGCCATGCAAAGATTTGAATAAAGTTGGCGATATTTCAGCCATGCAGGAGGTGACAAAGCTTAGTCTCGGAAGGCAGAAAGGTAGCCTTATGCAATGCAAGAAAAATGCAGGATGGAGGTGGAGCTCAACCTCGGAAGGTAGAAAGGTAGCCTTATGCAATGCAGAGAATGCAGATGGAGATAGTGCTTAGTCTCGGAAGGCAGAAAAGTAGCCTTATGTAATGCAAGAAAATGCAGATGGAGACAATGCTTAGTCTCGGAAGGCAGAAAAGTAGCCTTATGCAGTGTGCGAAAATAGAGGTGAAGAGTGACAAAATTTCTTAGCTGAGAGACGATAACTGCTAGTTGATTGTCACTGTGGCTGCTGGGGATGTTGCGTGCGAGTAGCACTTGAAAATGGGTGATGATTCTGGGAGTTGTATTCCTGAAAAGTATGAGTTTGTAACCGTATCCGATGATTCTGTGTCTTGGGGTACCTGCATTCAAAGAAAGATCGTGAGTTTTGTCAAGGGGGAAGGTTAGTTCGTCTTCCCGGGGATTGCGCTCGTCCTACTCGACTCTTGCTTTCATCGGGGCAGCGTTGTTGACAAAGCTGTTCCGATAGTATTTATGCATGATTTAGCAAAATAATAAAATATGATATAAATACGTAATAGATAAAATGATTTTAGATGAACCGATGACTGCGATACGGTTCAAGATATCACAAACTCTTTTGCTCCGTAATTTTGAGGGTCCTCCTCAAAATTCTGCCTCAGTTTACAGGGCTGGTGCTTCTGACGGCTGCGCGTGATGATTGGCGGAGATCAACTTCGGAATTTTGAGGGTCCTCCTCAAAATTCTGCCCTAGCAGTTTACAGGGCTGGTGCTTCTGACGGCTGCGCGTCGAGCCCATGCGAAGGGTTTGGTTAAGATAT
>NW_017671206.1:190800-233157 GCF_001879085.1 Nicotiana attenuata | reverse complement strand
AATTATTTCCATACTATCATTTTGGGATAAATTATTCACCAAAATGATAGTATGGAAATAATTATTGAATTTTGTACTATTAAAATAGACAACAAAGTGATTTTAAAAAGTCTTTAAAATAAGGAAAAATACCAAAACTCTTGGGTATGATTATATATGCATGTACATACTATTTATAGAATATTTTGAGTATATATAAAAATAAATAGGGAAAAATTGGGTATCAACATCTGCCCCTCTTTACCCGGGAAGGATCAAAGAGTTATCAGGTAAAGATAGGATGGCCAATTTTGACCGATTGAGGTGATTTGCAAAGAATTTCGACCGAGCTCTGGTTCTTGAGCTGCCTGCATATCCCTTGTTTTACAGGAATCAGGCCATATGTAGTTCGGGATCCATCGGCGGAGTATGCCAATAGAGTTTCGAAAAGGACGAACGCGATGTTTAGGTTGTGGCTGAAATCTAATAGGCTGCGGGAACTGGAGCGGGATCGCTCCTGTTGAGATGGCCGTTGCTAGCCGGCGTACCTGCAAGTGAGCAATACAATGTATAATGTGCGTAAATTTAAACGTGACGCAAGTTCCCTTTGGACCATGAATGTTGTCTTTGGACGGTTGTCAACGTCCTCAGACCATGATGTCCTGGGCCATGAAGCATATAGTAAAGGATTCGCATGCTATGAAATGATGCTCTCGGGCTATGATAATGGTGCCTTCGAACCATGATGCCTTTGAATGATGATGTGCAGAATATAAAGCGGGGTCCTCAGGCCATGGCATGGCGTTCTCGGGCTATGAAAATGGTGCCTCCGAACAATGACGCCTTTGGACAATTTGGCGATATTTCAACCCATGAAATGCAGGATTTGGCGATATTTCAGCCGATGAAATGCAGGATTTGGCGATATTTCAGCCGATGAAATGCAGGATTTGGCGATATTTCAGCCGATGAAATGCAGGATTTGGCGATATTTCAGCAGATGAAATGTAGGATTTGGCGATATTTCAGCCGATGAAATGCAGGATTTGGCGATATTTCAGCCGATGAAATGCAGGATTTGGCGATATTTCAGCCGATGAATGATTAAATATAAATTGGCGATCTTTCAGCCGATATAGAGATTTAAATGCAGTTGGCGATATTTCAGCCATGCAAAGATTTGAATAAAGTTGGCGATATTTCAGCCATGCAGGAGGAGACAAAGCTTAGTCTCGGAAGGCAGAAAGGTAGCTTTATGCAATGCGAGGAAAATGCAGGATGGAGGTAGAGCTCAACCTCGGAAGGCAGAAAGGTAGCCTTATGCAATGTAGAGAATGCAGATGGAGACAGTGCTTAGTCTCGGAAGGCAGAAAAGTAGCCTTATGCAATGCAAGAAAATGCAGATGGAGAGAATGCTTAGTCTCGAAAGGGAGAAAAGTATCCTTATGCAGTGTGCGAAAATAGAGGTGAAGAGTGACAAAATTTCTTAGCTGAGAGACGATAACTGCTAGTTGATTGTCACTGTGGCTGCTGGGGATGTTGTGTGCGAGTAGCACTTGAAAATGGGTGATGATTCTGGGAGTTGTATTCCTGAAAAGTATGAGTTTGTAACCGTATCCGATGATTCTGCGTCTTGGGTACCTGCACTCAAAGAAATATCGTGAGTTTTGTCAAGGGGGAAGGTTAGTTCGTCTTCCCGCGGACTGCGCTCGTCCTACTCGGCTCTTGCTTTCATTGGGGTAGCGTTGCTGACAAAGCTGTTCTGATATTATTTTCAAAATAATAAAATATGATGTAAATACGTAATAGATAAAATGTTTTTAGATGAACCGACGACTGCAACACGGTTCAAGATATCGCAACCTCTTTTGCTCCGGAATTTTGAGGGTCCTCCACAAAATTCTGCCCCAGTTTACTGGGCCGGTGCGCTGTGATTGGCGGAGATCAACTTCGGAATTTCGAGGGTCCTCCTCAAAATTCTGCCCCAGTTTCCAATGTCGGGAGGGGGGGGGGGAATGAAAATTTTATTGAATTATGACCGAACCCATAGGGCTGCCTACGTATCCCCTCTTAAACGGGAATTAGGTCAGGCGTAGTTCAAATTACATCATACAGAAATCATAATGATTACACTTAATAGCGTTTGACTGCATCTGAATTAATTGGCTTTGGCCAGGCTTCTCCATCCATCTCTGCGAGTATGAGGGCTCCCCCGGTTATAACCCGGTGAACCATGTACGGACCTTGCCAGTTGGGAGAGAATTTCCCTTTGGCTTCATCTTGATGCAGAAAAATCTTTTTCAGTACCAACTGCCCTGGCGCGAACTATCTTGGTCTGACTCTCTCTTTGAAAGCTCTGGTCATTCTATTCTTATAAAGCTGACCATGGCAAACTACATTCAGTCTTTTTCCGTCTATAAGGGCTAATTGCTCGTAGCGACTTTTTACGCATTCTGCATCTTCAAGTTCCACTTCCTGCATAATTCTCGGGGAGGGAATTTCTACCTTGGCTGGGATAATTTCCTCGGTACCGTAAACCAACATATAGGGTGTCGCCCCAGTTGATGTGCGGACTGTGGTACGTTATCCCAATAGAGCAAATAATAGCTTCTCCTGCCACTGCTTGTGTTTTTCTATCATTTTCCTTAGTATCTTTTTGATGTTCTTGTTGGCTGCTTCTACAGCTCCATTCATCTGAGGTCTGTAGGCTGTAGAATTCTTGTGCTTGATCCTGAAGGTTTCACACATTGCTTTCATCAGGTCGCTGTTGAGATTGGAACCATTATCAGTGATGATTGACTCTGGGACGCCGAATCGGCAAATGATACGATCGCGGACAAAGTTTGCCACAACCTTCTTGGTTACTGCCTTATACGATGCTGCTTCAACCCATTTGGTGAAATAATAAATTGCCACTAGAATGAACCTGTGCCCGTTTGATGCGGCGGGCTCGATAGGTCCGATGACATCCATTCCCCAAGCGGCGAACGACCATGGTGAGCTTGTTGCATTGAGCTCGTTAGGAGGCACCTTTATCATGTCTGCATGGATTTGGCAACGATGACATTTCCGAACATACTGGATGTAGTCTGTCTCCGTAGTCATCCAGAAATAACCAGCTCGGAGTATTTTCTTGTCTAAAACAAAACAATTCATATGCAGACCACAGGTCCCTGCATGAACTTCTTCCAACAACCTAGATGCTTCCTTTGCTTCGACACATCTTAGCAGTCCCAAATCGGGAGTCCTCCTGTACAGGATTCCTCCGCTGTGAAAGAAGTGATTGGATAGCCTCTGCATTGTGCGCTTTTGAGTAGTGTTTGCAAGTTCTCGGTATTCTCCTGTTGCCAGATATTTCTTAATGTCATAAAACCATGGTTTTCCATCTGCTTCTTCCTCGATTTTCAAACTCATGTCTGGCTTGAACTTTCTGAGCTTCTACTTTACTGGAGGACACGTCGGATCTGTTGGCAGTTTGTGAGCTACAATAGATGTAGTGAGACCGGTCATATCATCATATGACCAGGAAAATATGTCCTCATATTCTTTTAAGAACTCCGTGTACTCTTTCTTTTCTGATGGTGACAGGTGAACACTTATGCGTGTCTCCTTGACATTCTCTGTATCCCCCCCAGGTTGACGACCTCAGTCTCGTCCAGGTTAGACTTAGGTCCATTCTCAAAGTCCTCGACCTCTTTAACGATCTCTTCTGGTATTTCATCTTCTTCTGAGTCTATATCCGTTTGTTGCGTTACCTCGTCGCATGTCACATTCATCGGTTCATTAAGATAAGTAATAATAATGCTGTGTAAAGTAAAGTGAATGGCAGAGAAAAGAGATAATAAGAGCGAGATTTATAAAAACTGAAATGCTTTAATAAATGCTAAAAGAATTGTTTTGAACATCGGAGCTCTTTTCAAAATTCAAAGATAATACTGAAGGGAAATCAACTAGCAAAAAATAAAAGATAATGCATAATGCTTTGTTCAGCCTTGCTACCCCGATGCTCTCCGGGCCCTGGTGGTTCTGACGAACCAATTATTCAGGCGCTCTCCTCGGTTCACTGTCTATATGGAAGGGCCTTCCTCCCCTTCCTCCTCGAGAATGACGTGACAGTCCATATTGTCATCTTCCAAGAACAGGTTCTTCATTGCTGCTAATGCTTCATCTTCCTCCGACCCATATATGATGTAGGCCGGCTGGAAAGTCTGTTCCAAGCGGGGTATAGGGTGCTCCAGCGGATAGTAAGGGCCGCGCCATGGTGGCGACCAGTTCTAGAATTCTTCCCAAGTATAACCGTACCCTAAGCCAAAAGTGGTGCCATGCTTCTTCAGTTTGATAGGCTTGGTGATTCCCTGGAGATTCTTGCCGAGCCCTTTGCCCGGTTCATACCCGCTCCAGTTTAGTATACTCTCTATCTTGCTATCCCACCACTTATCTTTGTCCACGGCATTGACTCGCTCAATCTGGTGGTAATTTTCTCCTCCTAGCTTCCTTCTTCCTTCAATTGCTGGGATGGTTTGGCGACTGTATATGGGGTTACTCCCGTCACCATGATTAATCACTTCTTGGTGATTCCACTCGAACTTTACTGCCTGGTGCAGGGTTCATGCTACGGCTCCAGCGGCGTGGATCCAAGGTCGTTCCAGTAGTAAGTTGTAGGATGCTGGGATGTCTATTACTTGAAAATCAACATCGAACCAAGTTGGCCCCATTTGCAAACATAAACTAATCTCCCCAATAGTGGACCTTGGGGAACCATCAAAAGCTTTGACGTTGATAGCCCCATCCTTGATTTCATGCAGACTTTTCCCCAATGTTCTGAGGGTCACCAATGGACAAATGATGAGGCTGGACCCTCCGTCAATCAAAGTCCTGGTGATGAAATAGTCCTCGCATTGCACAGTGATGTGCAACGCCTTTGTTGTGGCCTAAACCTTCAGGGGGTAACTCATCCTCGTGGAAAGTGATCTTATGACTCTCCAATACCTGCCCGACCATGTTTGCCATTTCTCCTCCAGTTATATTGCTGGGTACATACGCCTCACTTAGTATCTTCATCAGAGCATTCTTGTGTGTGTCGGAGCTCTGCAGTAGAGCTAGGATGGATATCTGCGCCGGTGTTTTATTTAATTGGTCGACAACTAAGTATTCTTTTGCCTGTATCTTCCGCTAGAGATCATCGGGCCCAGTTTCGATAGGCCATCTAGAGGCCTGCTTACTTGATTCAACTAAGTGCTCTGGAGTATAAACCTTGCCGGTCCTGGTCATACCCTGCGCTGCAATTGCTTCTGCAGACCTAGTCTTTCCCTTCCTTCTTTCCTCGGTGGTGTAATCCCAAGGTATGGCCTGTGTAGGGAACAACGTTACGGCTGACATTGCCACAGGAACGGGCACTCTCACTTTGGGAGGCAACACAACAACTTCGAATGGTGCAGGTGCTTTTGGAGACCCAAACTCCTCCTCAATCGACTCTGCGGCCCTTTCAGATGACGGTGTTTCAAACTCGAGAGGCGCAAACATGTTTTCTTCAGCATCCCTAGAGGGCTGGATCTGGACTATAATCGGATTCAGTGTGACGGCTGGTTTCTTAGGCTCGTCACCATCGACAATTAATCTAATTGACCCCTTGGGTCCCAATCGTCTTCCACTTCAATCATATGCACACCACCACCCTTATGATCAGGCAAGGGATTGTTTCGAACGTTGGGAGCAGGTTCCTTGGCCACTATGATTTTTTTGTCAATTAGAGCTTGGATTTTGTCTTTCAGAGATCGGCATTCATCAATGGTATGCCCTTTCATGTCGGAATGGTATGCACAAATTTTATTTGGGTTGACCCACTAGGAAGGATTATCTGGAGTTATGACGGGGATTGGGGTGACGTAACCAACAACTTTGAACCTTTCATATAGCTGGTCGATTGGCTCGGCGATGGCGGTGTATTGCCTGGGAGGTTTGTGTCAAAGTTAGGGCGTGGCCTGGGGAAGTTTTGGCGGGCGGGAGGTGATTGGTAGTGGGCATTATAAGCTTGGTAGACGGGTGCAGTTTGAGAATATCTTGGTGAGGTAGGTTGATATGTGGGGGAAGGGGATGATTGGTAAGCAGGTGATGGAGTTTGGTGAGATGGTGGAGGTGCTTGGTAATTGGGAATAGGCTGGTATGTGATGGGGAGTACCGGGTAGGCTTGGTATTTTATTGGGGACTTGGTTCGTTGTGCAGCCATCACAGCACTCACGTCCTTTTTCATGGATGCGCCACCAGATTGCAAGGCTCTGTTGGTAGCCTGCAGTGCTTCAAAATTAGTGACCATTCCGCTCTTAATTCCCTCTTCAATCCTTTCTCCCAGCTTGATGATATCGGAGAACTTCTGGCCCGCTATCAACATTAACCTCTCATAATACTGCGGATCTTGCGCTCGGACGAAAAATCAGTTCATCTGCTCTTCCTCTAAGGTCGTCCTGACCTTAGCAGCCTCGGATCTCCATCGAGTAGCACACTCGCGGAATGTCTCAGTAGGTTTCTTTTTCAGATTCTGGATGTAGAAGACATCTGGTGCATTTTCTGTATTGAATCTGAACCTATCCATGAAATCGGACGCCATTCCTACCCAGCTTGTCCACTTCTTGGGATCTTGGCTGATGTACCAAGATAGCGCATCGCCTTTCAAACTTCTCATGAAGAGTTTCATGCGAATCTTTTCATCTCTTCCTACGCCGACCAACTTATCACAGTAGGTCCTCAAATGGACCCTGGGATCTCCTGTGCCATCAGACATTTCGAACATGGGAGGTTTGTACCCCTTGGGATGTTCAACGCCTGGCTGGATGCAAAGATCCTCATAATTCAGCCCTTCAATGCCTTTGTTTCCTTCAACACCTTGTACTCGACTGGTCAATTTCTTGAGCTCGGCAGCCAAGCTCTTGATGAGAGAATATTTGTCATCAGATTCTGGTGTGTTTGTAATGGGTTTGGTATAGTGTGGCAAGGTTTCCACTTATACAGGAGTGTGGTGGGGATGATCATTTGATGGTTCAGGAATGAGGAGTGGAGTTGTTGGGATGTGTGTTGCAATGAGTAGCGGGCTATTTCTGTGGCTTTGGGATGGGGTGTTAAGCATTGGGAAAGTTGATGTCTGGAGTAGTGAAGGAGAATGACAGACTTGCCAAGTTCCGAACTTGGTCTAGTTCTTCTTCAAATTTTAATAACTTCTGTTCGAGCTGAGCGGCACTTTCTTTGGATACCTGAATACCCTGAGGAACCTCTACCCATTCAACCGAATTCTCCTTTCTGGCGTTGTTCAAATCTTCCATTTTTGCTTTGCCCCTGTTTTTGATATGACTTGGAGGAGGATGAGGTGGAGGGCCCTTAGATCTTGTGGAGTAGGATGACGATGCCAGAATGCACGAACTAACCTTTTTGGGAAGGGGAATAAAAAATAAAAGTAAAAACAACAAAAAGGTAACAAGTTAGTACGGATTCCATAAAAATATTGCAATATTTAAACACATAGCATAAGAATATAAATTGTGTCCTAAATTAGGTGCCTCGTTGTGCCCGAGGTAGGCCTAGCGACAAGTTGACTTGGAGAACTTATAATGCTAAATGCCTCATTTATTGATGAAAATAAGACGAATCCCAAAACGACACTAAAATTGCATAAAGTAAAAATGTCACTAATGGCCATTGGCCTTATTACATTTTAGAGCAAAAAGAAAAGAATCCTATCTATTTGGTCCCAGAAGGACCTTCCCCGTGTTGAATGTTCTCGTTGATCAGATCCTCCAGCTTTTCGCTAGCCTTGATAACCCTCTCTTTCTATTCATTGATTTGGTCACTTGATGGGAGATTCCTCCACCAGGTCAGCAAGAGTGAGGGCATGCTAACCACACCGATGTTGGGGACTTCGTCAGTCATTTCCTGCAAAACAAAAGGGTTAGACCCTTACCCCTGCCGGACTCGACTATTTAAATCAATAATTGGCATAAACAACATTTAGTCCTCCAAATAAATGCACAGAATATGGTGTTGTCCGTTTGGGTCCCAGGGGAACCCAGTGGACTTTGGATAAGGCAATCTTAAAGAGTCATTATGTGGACAACATAACTGACTCGAGTAGGTTTGACAGTGATGCATGTACAGTTAAATAGAATAAGGTTTCTATGGGGTGCTAGACCGGTACCCTTGAGCGGACAACTCAAGAGGGAAAGGCACGGAACCGTCGACTGCACCGCTGATCGACTAGTTTTACCGCAAATATGCCTTTGCCAAATTTAGGGGGTAATAATATCGGAAGAGCGCAACAACTCATCAAGCATTACTATGGTATTTGTTTGGCACGAGTGGAATATGATGTTGAGGATGCAATTACAAAAAATGAAACAGATTGTCACGTATTTTCACGTTCATAATGGTTATAAAAATTGCTCGAAAATTACAACTGTATTGAAAGAAAACAGTAAATGAAAGCGCTAAAGAAAAAGGAAACAAAAAGACAAGTTAGTTTCGAATAAAGGTATTAAACAAAGCAATAAAGTAAACAGTAATGTCACATATAACATGAAGTTGTAGAAGCGTAATGAATCCCCAGCAGAGTCGCCACGCTGTCGACGCCCCCTTTTTCTAAAGTGAAATTGGGTTTACGACATTCGGGAAGACAACTCTATTCCCGTTTGGGAATTGGGTTTTTGGATTTGAAGAGTCGCCACCTAATGATTAAGTGCATTAGGACACTAAGGATTTTGAATTTGAAAACCAGAGTTCGGGTAAGGGCTAGAAATTATCTCGAGGGGAAGGTGTTAGGCACCCCTCAAGATCCACTAGTGTGGTTCCCGGCCATGCTATGTTGTGACTTTACAAATAATCAATCAAGGCTCAAATAAGGACTTGCAATTAAATTGAAACTTGTGAAAGTAAGTAGAAAGAGAGTAGAGATTTGAAAGGTCTAAACAATTCTAAAGAGAGCAAACAAAGACAAACAAAGGAAAAGGGATCCTAGGTTTATGATTAATATGGATCACTTCAATGCAATACCCAACAATCACTCCTCAAAGAGGGGTCGCACGTGATATTAGCGCATCGGTCATCATCTCCATATTCTACCCTTCCCACCCCGTAAAGGTTATTTAAACGTGTGGATTGGTCAGGAATGCTTAGTGCGTGCTATTACCCGTCCCGTCCTATAAGTCCTAGAGGGTATTTAGGACCACTATTCCTACAAGGTAAGGTCTAGGCTGAACCCTTAGGTTTAAAGGACAAAATGCTAGGCGACATACATAACAAGTAGGACTACACATAAAGGAACCATACAAGGGCAAATAAGAGGCTCACACATCCCTCACAAGTAAACATGTAATTAGCGCGCCTCAAACACATTTAAGGTCTTAAAAGAACGCGAGTTTAAAGATCAGTTTTAGCAGAAGGTTTAACCACAACTGAGTGATCCAAAGAGTGTTTGACTTGCAGAAACACAACTAAGAAAACAGTTGAGTAAGTAAAGGTGAGGGAACTATTAAAACATCGTTTAAAAAAAAGAATTTAAAAATACAATAGTTTAAGTAAACAAGTATCAAAATAACGTGATCCTGGGCGGAAAGGTACCAGTAATTTTAAAGCTTAATTGAGCACGAATCAGGAAATTAGTGAGAGCATATAAATACGAAATAGGTTTTCAGATAAAGAGATTTTCAGTAAAAGAGTGGACTTCAGAGAGACAGATAAAAGAGTTGGGAATGTTAAAAGATTGAGTAGCTTGAAACTAGTAAAACAAAATCAATCATCTTTATTATTATTGGGCCTAAAGCTTGCCTAGGCGATGTATGTATTGCCTTCTTGTCTTAAAAAAAAGTGGTGAACATGCATATTGATTCCAGTTTTAAAGAGAAGACGCAGCCAAACAAACTTGTGTTGTTAAATTAAACAGCTAGTGAGGCGTTCAGCAATTGCAACCCTAAATAACATGATGTCTAATGCACATAAAGCTCCTAAAGCATGGTCTCTAAATGCGGTAGTAGTTTCATAACAGTTATTTGTTGATTACTAACTGATCGCAAAGTGAGTATAACAATCTGAAAGTAAAGAGCCTAAAACAGGATATCAAGGTGTAAGATGCATGTCCTACGCATGGCTTCTATTGGACAAATTGGTAAGTAAAACCCTATAGACATGTTTTCTACCCATTAATTAAACTAAGCATGCATAATCCCTCCCAATTTCACTATAACCCCAATCAGTTGTTTACAAATTATTACAAACCATGATAGCTGAATTACATAATAAAAAAAATAAAATAAGAAGCTACTCTATAGGGAGCCTTCAACCAGGCCCAATCTTCAAACCTCACTTCTTTTGAGTTTCACAGCCTTGACCATGGTTTGGGTGCGACAAAGCTCCCTAAGGGCCCAATGGGGGTCCTTGGCCAATACCAGCACCCAAACATTACAAAAATGTTTGAACAAGTGCAGTGTGGAATTACCAGCCTTGTGCATCAAAGTTCAATGGGTACTCAAAGGTGGCCAAGGAAATGCTTACACGAAAGGGGTAGAACCTAAACTCTATGAGTAGTGAGAGTGATAGAAATTTCTTTAAAGAAATTGAGTTGAAAAGCAGTTTTAAAAAAGAATGATCCATTTAGAGCCAGCTTTGAAAGAAAAAAAAACAATGGGACAGTTTTGACAAAACTCAGAACCAAAATACCTCTTATAGTTCTGGGCAGTAGACACAAACAGGGAAAAGGGGAGTGGGGTAAATAGTTCACATGTAACAACACAGTTGCACCTAGATACCAAAGGAAAGCATTTCAAAACTTAGACAGTTAACAGGTTTCAACCAAAAGGGCTCATGATCACATGCTGAGAATGTACTGGGGCTAGGGAGTAGGAGAGAACATACATTAAGCAAACCAGTAGGCATGCTGGATAAATAGGAGGATAGTCACACAGGGGACATGCCAGTTGTAATAACGACAACAGAACCATAAGTAAAAGCATAGAAGAAACAAAATAAAGTGCAGCATGTATAGAAGCATATTGTTTTGGATGCTACAAATCAAATAGAGGGCATACCAGTCAAGGATGAGATAGTGTAGAGCAGTAGTGTGCAGGGAAGTGAGCAGTAGTATGCAGACCAAACAATCAACAATGTATAGAGCAGTAGAATAATGGAGCAGCCCCCAAAGATCAATCAGTCTTGGCTTTCAGCTGACCGAGTAATCAGTAATCAATAGGAAAGCGGGAGAGGATGTGTAGAAAATAAGAGAGAACACTGAGTATGCTTATGTGTGTTAGAGAGAGTTCAGAGCAATGAACCTTTTTGTTCTTGTGTATGATGTACAATGTCTTAGTTTGTAATGCAAAAGAGAATGGGGGGTACTTATAACTCTCAAATTAAGTGAAAATAAGGTAATACATATAGACTGATCATAGTTATGGAAATAATACCAATTAGAATCAATTAATAACTCGGACTCCCTTTAATTAAGGAGTCATAGTTCAAACGAGTACAAATTGTATCAAATAAGGAAAATTATTATTTGCAAGACTGGTATTTCCATAACAGGAGTAGTAAAAGTATACAGAATATTTAAAGTAAGGAAAGTATAAGGACAGCATAATGTGCACACAAATTAGTTCAAAGAATCACGGATGAAATTGAAAATCACAGGGAATCAGTACTAAGTAAGGAGAGCATTTCACAAATAAGGAAGTGATTCAAAAATCAGTGTAAAACTTCTAAGGAAAACATATACAAATTCAGGGATTCGAAGATATGCACAAAATCAGCAGAATATTTGGTAAACGATGAACATTTAGACCTATAAAACACAATAGGCATGAAAATCAGAGAACCCTAAGCAAGAAATCACAGAATCAATAGAAGGCTTGAACCCTAATAGCAAAATTAAAGCATGGAACTCGGAGAGTAACCAGAAGATCACACCAACAAGCACATAACACAAACATAAACGCATAATACTCAAAAAATCAGAAGATATAGTGATTTCGAAAGGGTTCAGGAAACCCTAGTTTTAAAAGAAGAACAAAACGTTGAAAAGATCTAGTAGAGAGTAGTGTAAAACACAAAATAATAAGTTAAAAATTGTTTAAAAAGACAAGGTTTTTAAGAAAATTAGGGTTTCGTAATGAACCAGTGAGAGGTAAGGAACCTGGCTGTGAAACCCGTTAATAATGATGCTCGCAACACCATCGAACCATAAACCATCGGAGAAAGGTAGGAGACAAACCAGGCAGAGCTTCCGATGACCATCTTGCATAGTGGAGGCTTCTGGAGTCTCGAAGATAGAGGGGATCAACAAGACAAGGTTTCACGGTGGCTGGTGGTCGAGAGAAGTGAGGCTGGAGGTGGCCGGAGAGGCGGTCGATTCACCGGAGACGAAGGAGAGAACCAGAAGGTTCTAGAGAGAAGGGAGAGCAAGAGTCAGTGTAGAGAGAGAGAGAGAGAGAGAGAGAGAGACCGTCTCTGAAATGAGGGGTTTGGGGGGTGGTTGTTGAATTTAATTTGGAAATAAAACCTGGGCCGTTGATCTCATTTGATTAACGGCTCAGATTAGATTAGAGCTGGACCGGGTCATTAAATCGGATATGGGTCAGGTGATTTGAGGACTGGGTCGGGAGTTTTGGGGTTGAAATTGGAGGTTCAATTTGTTGTTAAAATTGGAATGTAAAGGGGTTATAATTGAAATGAACGAGGATAAATGTTAAACAACCATTTCTTCCCTTTTTATTTTAAGAAAAATAGTTAAAATAGTTTTAAAAACAAATTAAAAGCACTAAATTGAGTAATAACATATAAATGTTAATTAAAAAACACTGGGAGCGATTTTCAAATTATAAAATACTATTAACCGGAAAATAGGCTATAAGAGCAATTATAGCAATTTAGCTTTAAAAATACCAAATTTTATAAAATATGCAAAAAATCACCTTAATTATATCTGGATGTAAATATAAGAATAAGATAAATTATTCACCAAAAATGATAGTCTGGAAATAATTATGGAATTTTGTACTATTAAAATAGACAACAAAGTGATTTTAAAAAATCTTTAAAATAAGGAAAAATACCAAAACTCATGGGTATGCTTATATATGCATGTACATGCTATTTTGAGAATATTTTGAGTATATATAAAAATACATAGGGAAAAATTGGGTATCAACAACGAGGCAGCTGCAACATATTCTGCTTCAACTGTTGAGAGAGCTACTTAGTTTTATTTCCTAGTACCCCATGAGATAAAGCATGATCCAAGGAAATGAGCCTTTCCAAATGTGCTTTTCCTGTCCACCAGATAGCCTGTGTAATCAACGTCAGCATAACCAATAAGGTTGGAATTGTCACCTGAAGGATAGTACAGATGCAACATCTATGTGCCCTTAAAATATCTCAGAATTCTCTTAGCAGCCTTCAGATGAGATTCCTTAGAATTTGATTGGAACCTTGAACATAATCCCACACTAAATACAATGTCTGGCCTGCTGACAGTAAGGTAGAGTAGAGATCCGATGATTCCCCTTTGATGCTTCCATATCAAACCTTTTCAAGAGTTCTTTGATATATTTATGCTAACTGATACACGTTCCCTTTATGGACGGCTTCACTTGAAGACCCAGGAAGACATTCAGTTCCCCTATCATACTCATTTCAAACTCACATCCCATGAGTTTAGCAAATTTTTCACATAATAAGTCAGCTGTAGCTCCAAATAATCAGGTTCCTTCCCCGTTTCTCCAAAGGTAATGTATTGTCAATCTTTCCTCTTGTGAAGCAAATTCCAAGAGAAATTTTGATAATTTCTCGTACCAGGCTCTATGTGAATGCTTCAATCCGTACAGTGCCTTATCCAATTTGAATACATATTCAGGATGTACATGACGTCCAAAACCCGGAGGTAGCTTGATATAGACTTCATCCTTGAGAAAACCATTCTGGAAGATACTCTTCACATCCATTTGGAATAGGGTGAATTCCATATGTGAAGCAAAGGCAATGAGGATCCTAATAACTTCCATGCGAGCTACTGGGGCAAAAGTCATATCATAATCGATCCCTTCCTCCTGATTGTATCCTTGGAAAGCAAGCCTTGATTTGTTCCTTGTAGTATTTCCATGTTCATCCAGCTTATTCTTGAATACCCACCTGGTCCCTATGATGGCTTTGTCTGAGGGTCTAGGTACCAGGTGCCATACCTTGTTTCTTTTAAATTGATGTAGTTCCTCTTGCATTGCAGTAATCCAGCCTGCATCCTTCAAGACTTCTTTTGATATTTTTGGTTCTATTTGGGATAGAAATGCTAAGAGGGCTAGGGAATTTATGATTTTTTATCTTGTCTGAACTCCAGAATCAAGGGGGTGATTATATTATCAAGTGGATGTGAGCTTTTGTGTTTCCAATTTGAGACTGAAGTTTGATTGGTAGAGGAACTGTGTAAGTTAAATGGATTTCCCTGCACTCCTTATTCTGTTACTTGTGGAGTGCCCTGCACTACATCTCCAACTCTTTCTTTAGCTTTAGTGGTAGTAATTGAAGTACCAGGTTCCTCTTGAGAAGTGGAAGAGGATGTTGCATTGTCTGTGCCATGTCTTCCAGAGTTCTGCTCTTTCTTTCAACAACACCATTTTGATGTGGAGTCCTTGGTGCTGAGAAGTTGTGAGTGATCCCATTTTCGTTACAAACTCATCAAATTTGGCGTTGTCAAATTCTGTCCCATGGTCAGATCTGATGCATGCTACCTTCAATTCAACATTCACTTGGATATTCTTGACAAAGACCATAAATACTTCGAAAGTCTCATCCTTTGTTCTAAGAAACACTGTCCAGGTGAATCTTGAATTTGGTAGACCACGAACCAGGTCCTTTTGAATCAGTTTATTCAGAAGTGAGAAGCTTGCATGCTCCAATCTTCTATGCCAGAGTTCTGCGTCTATCACCAGCTTGTAGAGATTCATAGTCAGCAATGTAGATGTTCTTGTATCTTTTGGCTACTAAGACTACTTCGTTAGTTACAAAATTGGTAACCGTGCACATTTTTGATAAGAACCTTACTTTGTTCCCTTTGTCACAGATTTGAGAAACACTCAAGACTCTGTACTTCAAGCCATCCACATAGTACACTTTCTCAATTGAGTGTCAAAGGGACTTTCCAACTTTTCCAACACCGAGAATGTACCTTTTTTTTAAAAGGATACATTCCCTTCCTGTAGGGCTTTTAGTGAGAGGAAATCCATGGTGCTTTCAATCACGTGCATTGAGCATCGACTGTCCATGGTCCATAACAGTCCGCTTCCCCTCAATGTTCCCTGCACATGAAAATTATGGGTTAGATTTAGGAGCCCAAACTAGTTTGGGTCCCTTGTAATGAGAAAATGGATGAATAAGAGCTTTTCTAGTCCATGCAGACAGTATTCATTTTTTTGCGAGTGGTACCTGGTCCCTCTTTAGTAGTCACCTTTTTAGCAAACACTTTGTTTTTCTGTATAGATTGAACCCTGGTCTGGCATTTTTCTTTGAAGTGCCCAATGTTCTTATAGTGGGTACAAAGCCAGTTCTCAGGAACTGTGACGTACTTGCGGTGAGGGTTGTAAGGAGTTTTCTCCTTTTTGAACCCGATTCCCTGCCCATTTCCACTATTGTTGAAGTACATGGCAGTGACAACATCTGAGGACCAGGTCCACTTAAGAGATTTCTCAAGATCAATTTTTACTTTCTTCAGTTCAGCTTGATAATGCCTATTTTTCTCGAGTTTATCACTTAGACTAGTTCTCTTCCCTTTTTCAATACATACAAGCCTATGTTCAGATTAGAGTCCTGCATAGTTTCCTCTAGATCTGTGATAACCACCAAAAAGTCATCCTTTGCTTGCTCAGTATCATCAATTTTCTCTTCTTGGACATTCTTTTCTTTGCTTAGGTTTTCCATGGTTTCCTTCAAGTCAACAACCACTATCATCAAGTCATCTCTCTCATTTTCTACACTATTTATTTTTTCAGTTAGAGCTTCCTTTTCTTTTTCAAGATTAGCTATAGTCTCATTTAAATCCACCACACAGACCACCAGATCATCTCTAGATTATTCAGCATCTCCTAGCTCTGTGATCAGGACATCCTTATCATTAACAAGACTATAATATGTATCAATTAGAACATTTGCTAATGACATCAATTTCTTAGAAGAGTAGGACTTCAAATTTCCCTAAACATCCCTGAAATTTACCTCATCATTATAATCCTCTTCATCATCATCAGACTGAGCCATTAATGCAAACAGTGAATCATATTCCTTTGCTTCATGTTCCACTACCATCATAGAACTATTTTCTGCATCTGGTTCCCCTTCTGATTCACTAGAGGAGTCTCCCTAAGCAGCAGTAGCTCGCTTCACAACATTGTCAGCTGCACTCTTTCGGCTGAATCGTTTGTTAGGAACCGGGTTCCTTTATGCTGCTTTGTCACAGTTTTGTTTGTAATGCTCCTGTTTCAGAAGTGGGCTGTCATTCATGAAATGCCCTGGCTTTCCGCACTTGTGACAGAGATCATAGTTTCTTGGTTTGCTTGTACTGCCTCTCTTAGGTATACCACCATTTCTTCGAACCATCTTTTGAAATCTTTTAGTGAGATAGGCCATTTCACTATCTTCTTCACTTGAGTCACTGTTTTTAGCCTTGAGCACCAGGTTCTTCTCCTTCTTTGGCTCTCTTCTTTCACCGTCTCTCTGTCTTTTCATCTCGTATGTCTTCAGATTTCTAATCAGCTCATCCATGGTTAGAGTTTGTATATCCTTAGCTTCGGTGATATCATTCACCTTACTCTCCCAAAAGCCAGGTAGAACACTGAGAACTTTCTTTACAAGCTTGTTTATGGAAATAACTTCTCCAAGTGAATGAAGCTCATTTATGATAGATGTGAATCTATGTGCATATCTTGTATAGACTCATCATCCTTCTTGAAAAGCTCATACTCGGTGGTGAGCATGTCAATCTTGGACTGTTTAACCTGAGTAGTTCCTTCATGTGCCGTTTGCAATGCTTCCCATATTTCCTTGGCATAATCACATGCTGAGATTCTATTGTACTCATCAGGTCATATACTACAAACCAAGATTTTCTTGGCACGAAAGTTCTTTTGTACAGCTTTTCTATCAATATCAATGTATTCTTTTCTGTTTTTTCGGCACCATTGGTCCAGTTTCTCCAAGCTTCTTCATATGAACATGTGGACCATCACAAATGTGGTCCCACATCTCTGAATCTTCTGCCATTATAAAATCATGCATACGAGTCTTCCACCAGCTGTAATACTGACCATTGAATCTTGAGGGTCTGTAGGTTGATTGTCCTTCCTCAAAGTTAGGTGGAGCAGCCATTGAGATCCTTTCTAGGTGTTAGCCTTTTATAACGAACCTGCTCTGATGCTAATTGATAGTTTGTATGAGTCCACCAAACAGTAGAGTACCTGGTTCTCTATGAGGTTATGCTGAGAATGTCAATAAAGCAGTAAGTAAACGGGACACAGGTTTTTTATGTGGAAAAATCCCAACTCAAGGGGACAAAAACACGACCTACACCTGTAGGCTTTCAACTTCACTAACTTGTAAACACCTATTACAAGCCACTTTGTAATGACTCTATTACAAAGAATTCAACAAAACTAACTTGTGGTACTCTCACCACAAGCCACTTTGTCACTCCCTAGTTACAAAGAATTCAACTAACTTGTGATACTCTCACCGCAAGCCACTTTGTCACTCTTCTAGTAACAAACACTTCAACTAACTTGTGATATTCACACCACAAGCCACTTTGTCACTCTTATAGTAACAAGGACATTAACTTATGACTGTACCTAGTCACAACATAAACTCTGAGAGTTTACTGATTTTGGGTTTCCTAAAACATATCTTCTAAGAAAGCAAGATAGGAGTTACAATGAAGAACAAATAACAAGATTACAACTCAACTACGAATACACATAGACATTTTGTGGAACAGATCCTTTAGTGGAGTTGTCTTCTTGTTCTTGGCACACCAGTGACTTCAATGCCGGATGAACACTTTAATGCTTGAGAGAATATCACTGAATGCACAAGTGTTGTATTGTGCCTTGCACCAAGTTGTTATACTACAAAAGGCATCACCATGGTGATGTCAATTCACAATGGCAGTGTCAATTCTTGGTAAATACATGCCTCTTCCCAATGGGACGTGACTGTTGCACTGTCTGCTGCACTATCGCATGTAATGTTGCACGCAGTCACTTTCTGCAGTTGCTTTCCAGCTGTATAGTTGACTTATACATCTGTCCGAGAACCCTAAGGAACTAGGTCCCTATTGTGTTCCTCTTTGTACAGTTGCAGACAGTCACTTTCTACAGTTGCATTCCAGCTGTATAGTTGACTTGAACTTCTGTCAGGGGAACACCAAGGGATCAGGTCCCTAATCTTGTTCTTGTGAATCTAAAGGCACACTGCCCAGATTATCTTGAGTCGATTAACTTGAATGATTGAACCGGGCATGCTTCAGGTCCTTTATCTGGTTCTATACAGAAAGTTTGTTAGATCATCAAAACATAGATTAAAAGACTTTAAGCCCATCAGATATGTATATGATTTTAAATGCTTGTCACTGCACTCAGCCTTTATTTATAATTGTTACTTACTGAGTTGGCATACTTACATTAATCCCTGTACCTTGTGTGCAGATCCAGGTGCCACAGCATCCGAATGAGAGTTGTTTCTTTCTGTCAGAGCATTTTCGGAGTTTGCAAGGTAGCTGCATGCCGTCCGCAACCCTGCCTTTCTCCTTCCTGTCTTTTAGTATTTATTTTTATCAGACTCATCTTGTATTGAGTAGTCAGTGTCAGGTTGTATTTTTGTGGCTCATGACTAGTGACACCAAGATTAGGCAGTGTTTGATGTTTTGCATAGTTGTTTCCACTTGTTTTGAAATGTTTAAACAAAAGATTTGTGATATTATCTGATTAGTAAATGAATTAAGATGAAGACCGTTTTTTGTTATAAATTTTGAATCGGGTGGCCTAGTACTGCGATAGGCGCCATCACGATTGGCATGGTTTGGGGTCGTGACAAGTTGGTATCAGAGTCTAGGTTATAGGTCTCACGGGTCATGAGCAGGTTTAGTAGAGTCTCGCGGATCGGTAAGGAGACATCTATACTTATCTTTGGGAGACTGGAGAAACTTTAGGAAAAACATCACATTCATGAATTTCTGTCATGTGAATTTGTTGATTCGAGTACTAAACTTCTGTTATTATTTTTTCTCATGGATGGTGAGGACACGTGCTACCAGTCATGATGGACAACCACTAGTTGGGCCACAAGAGGCCGAGGTCGCGGTCGAGGCTGTGGTAGGGGAAGAGGTGTAGCCCGTATAATAGATAGGGCAGCAACTCCAGATACATCAGCCGCCCCAGTTCATGATCAAATTCTCGTAGGGGATGCTCTAGTTGGACCAGCTCAGGCCCCAGTTGTGCCTATTGTTATTCCGGGTCTTTAGGAGACCTTGGCTCATATCTTGACCGTGTGCACTAGTCTTGCTCAGGAAGTCACAGTTTCTACTACAGCAGCCACTTCTCATGCTGGGGGAGGCACTCAAACTCCCACCGCCCGCACACTTGAGTAGGTTGTTCAGGGATTGCAGACGCCGGAGGCACCACCAGCCCAGTCGGTTGCACCTGCTCAAGATTATGTAGTACTAGTTATGCCTAAAGACGAGCAACGACGATTGGAGAGATTTGGTAAACTTTAGCCACCGAGTTTCAGTGGTGCATAGAGCGAGGATACCTAGGGTTTCTTGGACAAGTGTCAGAGGATTCTTCATACCTCGGGTATTCTGGAGACCGGTGGGGTCGCATTTACTACTTTTCAGTTTTCTGGAGTTGTCTTCACTTGGTGGGAGGCTTGTGATAGGCATAGGCCTGTTGGTGCCACAGTCTCGCAAGGAGGAGCTGCGCAGGCAGTTCAAGCAGTTGCATTAGGATGATATGACTGTGATGCAATATGAGATGAGGTTTTCAGAGCTAGCTCATCATGCTGTTTGGTTAGTTCCTACGGATAGAGTGAGGATCAGGAGGTTCGTGGATGGCCTCACATATCAGCTTAGGATTTTTATGACCAGAGAGAGGGTGTGAGGTGCTGCGTTTGAGCAGGTTATTGATATTGCCCAAGAGTTTAAGTAAGTTCGTCGCCAGGAGAGAGATGAGAGGGAGGCCAAGAGGCCTCACGGATCTGGTATTTTTGGTGGTGTTCATTCGAGAGGTTAGTTTCAGCATGTCAGAGGTCGTCCATTCAGACATGCTCAATAAGCTTGCCCAGTTAACCGTGGAGCATCATCGGGCCATAGTTCTCACAATTCTCATCAGATCCATTCATCACTTAGTGCCCTTCCAGCCTAGAGTTTGTCTCGCACTCTATCGGTTCAGGGCTCTTCCCTACCAGGTCCTTCTACTAGTCATCACGGTGCAAGGGGTTCCCTTCAGTCCCCGTCCCCTACACCAGGGAGTTGTTATGAGTGTGCAGAGTTTGGGCATATAATGAGGCAATGTCCTCGTCATCTTGGCGGTCCATCTCAAAAGAAGGGTCAACCCTCAACTGCAGCTCCAGCTACTTTACCACCCGCCTAGGCAGCTAGAGGTAGGGGTCAGTCAGCTAGGGGTCGCCCTAGAGGGGGAGGTCGATCCTGTTGTGGTCAGGCCCGTTTCTATGCACTACCAACTAGACCAGATGTTATTGCTTCAGATGTCGTGATTACAGGTATTGTCTCAGTTTGCCACAGAGATGCCTCTGTGTTATTTGATCCCGGTTCCATTTTTTCATATGTGTCGTCATATTTTGCTTGTTATTTGGATACACCCCGTAAGTATTATTTCATTTGATCGTGTATCTACTCCGGTGGGCGATACTATTATTGTGGACCGCGTATATTGGTTGTGTGTGGTGACTATTAGGGGTTTGATGACCCGAGTGGACCTTTTGTTGCTTTGTATGGTGGATTTTAATGTGATATTAGGCATGGATTGGTTATCTTCGTGTCGTGCTATTTTGGACGATCATGCTAAGATAATGACGTTGGCTATGCCGGGTGTGCCAGGGATTGAGTTGCGAGGTTCGATTGATTTTGTTCCCAGTAGAGTGATTTCATTTTTGAAGGAACAACGGATGGTTGGGAAGGGTTGTTTTTCTTACATAGCCTTTGTGA
Source organism: Nicotiana attenuata (assembly GCF_001879085.1). Classification (NCBI taxonomy): domain Eukaryota; kingdom Viridiplantae; phylum Streptophyta; class Magnoliopsida; order Solanales; family Solanaceae; genus Nicotiana; species Nicotiana attenuata. The sequence continues at coordinate 211,949 of NW_017671206.1, read as the reverse complement.
GGTATGTCAATGCAGAGACTCCTAGTATCAATTCTGTTCCAGTAGTGAGGGACTTTCCAGATGTGTTTCTTCAGACCTGCCGGGCATGCCACTAGACATGGATATTGACTTTGGTGTCGGGCACTAAGCCCATTTCTATTCCACCTTGATATCGTATGGCACTGGCGGAGTTGAAGGAACAACTTCAGGAACTCCTTGATAAGGGATTTATTCGGCCTACTATGTCTCCTTGGGGTGCCCCTCTTCTATTTGTGAAGAAGAAGGATGGCACAATGAGGATGTGCATTGATTACAGGCAGTTGAATAAAGTTACAATCAAGAACAAGTACCCTTTACCTCGTATTGATGATTTATTTGACCAGCTTTATGGAGCGAGGGTGTTCTCCAAGATTGATTTCCGGTCAGGGTATCACCACTTGAAGATCAGGGACTCGGATATACTTAAGACAGCTTTCAGCACCTGATATGGTCCTTACGAGTTCCTTGTGATGTCTTTTGAGCTGACCAATTACCCAGCACCGTTCATGCATTTGATGAATAGTGTGTTTCGGCCTTACCTCGACTCGTTTGTTATTGCATTCATTGATGTTGTTCTGGTATACTCGCGTAGTTAGGAGGAGCACGCGGAGCATTGACAGTGGTTTTGCAGCGGTTGAGGGAGGAGAAGCTATATGCAAAGTTCTCTAAGTGTGAGTTTTTGCTCAGTTCATTGGCTATCTTGGGGCACGTGGTGTCTAGTGAGGGTATTTAGGTTGATCCGAAGAAGATAGAGGCGGTTCAGAGTTGGCTCAGACCGTCCTCAACCACAGAGATTCGTAGCTTTCTTGGTTTGGCAGGTTATTACCGTCGATTCATTCAGGGATTTTCCCCTATTGCATCACCCTTGACCAAATTGACTCAAAAGGGTGCACCTTTCATGTGGTCGGATGAGTATGAGGTGAGCTTTCAAAAGCTCAAGATTGCCTTGACCACAACTCCAGTGTTAGTTTTGCCATCAGCTTCAGGTTTTTATACAGTATATTGTGATGCTTCGAGAGTTGGTATTGGGTGTGTGTTGATGTAGGAGGGGAGAGTGATTGCTTATGCTTCTCGTCAGTTGAAGCCCCATGTGAAGAACTACCTGTTCACGATTTGGAGTTGGCTGCCATTGTTCACGCGTTGAAGATTTGGAGGCATTATCTTTATGGTGTGTCTTGTGAGGTGTTTACTGATCACCGTAGCCTCCAGCACTTGTCCAAGCAGAAGGATCTCAATTTGAGGCAGCGAAGATGGTTGCAGTTGCTAAAGGATTATGATATCACTATTTCGCACTATCCGGGGAAGGCCAATGTAGTGGCCGATGCTTTGACTAGGAAGGCGGTGAGTAAGGGCAGTTTGGCATATATTCCTGTTTGGGGGAGACCTCTTGCAGCTGAGGTTCAGGCCTTGGCCAATCGATTTTGTGAGGTTTGACATTTCGGAGCCTAGTCAGATCTTAGCTTATGTGGTTTCTCGGTGATCCTTGATTGATCGCATCAGAGAGCGCCAGTATGATGATCCTCATTTTCCTGTCCTCAAGGACATAGTTCAGCACGACGATGCCGGAGATGTGACTATTGGTGATGGTGGAGTATTCAGGATGCAGGGCCGGATATGTGTGCCCAATGTGGATGGACTTTGGGAGTTGATTCTAGAGGAGGCCCACAACTCGTGGAATTCCATCCATTCGGGTGCTGCGAAGATGTATCAGGATTTGAGACAACACTATTGGTTGAGGAGAATTATGAAAGACATAGTGGGATTCGTAGCCCGGTGTATCAATTGTCAGCAGGTCAAATATGAGCATCAAAGACCTGATGGTTTGCTTCAGTAGATAGATATTCCAGAGTGGAAGTGGGAGCGGATCATCGTGGTTTTGTAGTTGGACTCCCACGAACTTTGAATAAGTTCGATGCTATTTAGGTGATTATGGATCGGCTGACCAAGTTCGTGCACTTCATTCCTACGTGTACTACCTATTCTTTAGAGCGGTTAGCTGAGATTTATATTCGAGAGATTGGTTGGCTGCATGGTGTCCTAGTTTCTATCATTTCAAATAGAGGTACTCAGTTCACTTCACAATTTTGGAGAGCCGTGTAGGGAGAGCTGGGTACTCAGGTTGAATCGAGCACAACTTTTCACCCTCAGATGGATGGGCACTCCGAGCGCACTATTCAGATATTAGAAGACATGTTGTGTGTTTGTGTCATTAATTTTGGGGGTTCATGGGATCGGTTTCAACCGCTCGTTGAGTTTGCATATAACAATAACTATCAGTCGAGTATTCAGATGGCTCCATATGAGGCTTTATATGGGAGACGGTGTAGATCTCTAGTTGGTTGGTTGGAGCCGAGCAAGGCTAGGCTTTTGGGTACAGACTTCGTACAAGATGCTTTGGACAAGGTGAACGCGATTCAGGAGCGACTTCGTACGGCGCAATCGAGACAGAAGAGTTATGCTGATACGAAGGTTCGTGATGTGTGTTACATGGTTGGGAGAAGGTTCTACTGAAGGTATCACCCATGAAGGGTGTTATGAGATTTGGGAAGAATGGTAAATTTAGTGCTCGGTTCATTGGGCCTTTTGAGGTACTTCGGAGGATTGGGGAGGTGGCTTATGAGCTGGCGTTGCCACCTAGCTTGTCGAGTGTGCATCCGATATTTCATGTTTCTATGCTTTTGAAGTATATTGGCGACCCGTGTCATGTTTTGTATTTCAGCACGGTTCAGCTAGACTGTGATTTGACTTATGATGTGGAGCCAGTGGCTATTTTGGAGCGGCAGATCCGAAAGTTGAGGTCAAAGGATATAGCTTTAGTAAAAGTGCAGTGGAGAGGTTGGTCCGTGGAGGAGACTACTTGGGAGACCGAGCGGGAGATACAGAGAAGATATCCACACCTATTTGAGGCTTCAGGTATGTTTCTTGACTCGTTCGAAGAGGACCGTTTGTTTAAGAGGGAGAGGATATAATGACCCAACTGGTCGTTTCATGAGTTACAACCCTATTTCCCCCATTTCTGCTTCCGTGTGTTTTGTTCAGCTGTATTTCGTCATTTCGTGTTGGTTGTGTTGTGTTCGGAGTGGCCTTAGAGTGGAATGAGACACTTAGTCTCTTAATTGGAAGCTTGAGTTGGAAAAGTCAACCAAATGTTGACTTATGTGTACAAGATCTCGGATGTGAATTCTAATGGTTCGGATAGCTTTGTTAGGTGGTTTTGGACTTAGGGGCATGTTCGAAATGTAATTTGGAGGTCCGTGGTAAATTTAGGCTCGAATTGACAAAAATGGAAATTTGGTGTTTTCCGGTCGGTAGTGGGAATCTTGATATCGGGGTCGGAATGAAATTCCGAAAACTGGATTAGGTCCGTTGTGTCATTTGTGACGTGTGTACTAAATTTCAGGTCATTCAGATGAGGTTTGATAGGTTTTTTCATCGTTTACGGAATTCGGAAGTTTGGAAATCCTTAGGCATGAATCCGAGAGTGATTTGGTGTTTCGATGTTGTTTTGAGTGTTCTGAAGTGTGGTATAAGTTTGAATGATGATATGTGACTTGTTGGCATTCTTGGTTGAGGTTCTGAGGGCCTCGGGTTGAATTTGGGTAGTTGGCGGAAGGAATTTCATTAAATTGATGCAACAGATTTTTCTGTTTCTGTCATATCTGCTCCTGCGGATTGGGGACCGCATGTGCGGGGTCGCAGGTACGAGAAGGAGGCCACAGATGCAGAGAATTGAGAGTTGAGGCAAAACTGCAGGTGTGCACAAAGGACCGCACCTGCGAAACCACAGATGTCGGTGATGACCGCAAAAGCGGGATTTTTTAATGTTAAGTGAAAACCGCACCTGCGATGGTTTTTTCGCAGGTGCGGGGTCGCAGAAGCCACTTGGAGACCGCATATGCGGAAATCGCTGGGCAGTAACTATAAAATCAACACTTCGCGAATTTCAACCATTTTCCTCACCGTTTTTGGACGAGTAGGAGCTTAGGGACTGTGATTATAAGGGGGATAAAGTGTTTTCAGTGAGGTAAGCTACTTGGACTTTGTATCTTGTGTTTACGGCGATTATTACATTGTTTAATCTAGTTATTAGTAGGAAAATTAAGGAAGAAATTGGGAGATTAGGGTTTGAAATTGGAGAGTTTTAATTGGGGATTTGAGGGGCCATTTAAGGTCTGACTTTGATGATTTTTGTATGTATAGACTCGTGAGATGATAAGGATTCTAGTGTTGTGATCTTTATCGGATTCTGAGATGTGGGCTCGAGGGTCGGGTTTTGCCAATTTCAGGAATTGTGTTTTAATTTGATAATTTTTGCATGGGCTTTATTCCTTTGTGATGTTTTATACTTCAATACCACACGGGGGGGGGGGGGGGGGGGTGATTTGTGTAGTGCCCAATTTTCTCTTAACTTGATTATAGAAGGACCTGGTTCTTCTATGTGTTCCAACAACTATTGTTACGGAATAATAAGTACAGAAAATAAAGAACACAGAGATTTTACGTGGAAAACACCTGGCTCAAAAGGTGAAGAAACCACGACCTACCTTCCAGTAGGATTTTCCCGATGTCTCCACTGAAATCACTGAGCCAAAAACTGCATTTACAAATACTCTTTTGTAAACCTAGGATTAACTCTAATCCCGTTATGGCACACAACCTCAACTGTTGCGACAACTTCAAGTTAAATCTAACTTGAAAACTCTAAGTACCTAAAACAATTGCTTCTATAAAAGCGGAAAGGTACAATGTAAAATCACCTACTACAATTGAACTAGAATAAAAGATAGACACTTGGAATTGGTTCTTCTATCTAGTTCAAGTTGCCTCGGGATTGCACGCTTGAATCACACATAAATTATTTGCAAAATTGCCTTGCTATTTTTCTCTTAATTCACGTTTAACTTCTGCTTATGTGCATTGCCTGTAAAAGAGAACAATACTAATATTTAAGGAGTTAGTAGTTTGAGATTAACTAGGATACAGATGCTACTCTTCCATAGTGGAAGAATTCTAGTTGATCTCCTACTCTAACTCTATCTTTTTCCTAAATCGTGTTCTCTTTGTGTAAGGAGTCTTTCTCCTTATCCAATATGCAATCTTTTCGATGATGATCAGGAGATATCTCTTCTGATAAGTTAGATTTATCTCCTACACGTGCATCTCACATGTTTGCGTTGATCACAATTGTGCCTCGCAAGATGGACCTGGTCCATGTCTGAGTTCTTTTGTCAGTCTTCAAAACTTCACAGTTACTTGGGCCAACAAATTCCCCCTTTTTGATGATGACAAACTCTTTGCTTTTCACTTACTTAGGCCCTATAAAAACTCAGCTTATTAATCAGTACAATGTTTAGAGAAATTCACTTATCATCAAGCACTAGATTAATTAGGTTATAAACATCACATATTCAGAATATGTAAAGCACAATATCAATATCTCTCTCTTCCCCCTTTTCATAAACAAAGTGTGAGTCCCAGATTTTATTAAGTACTCATGGCCACTGGGGCAACAACAAGTGCAATCATGGATTAATCATCAGTAATCAGGAAAACATATTTAAACTATTAAGGAAGTAGTAACAGTCAACAATAGCAAAAACAGTAGATATCATTGATAGAAGACATAATGCTACCACAATCCACAAACACAAGCAAAAATATTCAAAACATGAGCAACAAAGAAAGAGAAATCCGTAATCTGGGTCACTGATGGTACTATACAAGTTCAGGAGATAAAGGCTAGAATTCCTAAGGCTTGGGGGAGCTAGAGGGTTGGTTTTGGGCTTGGGCACCAAACGAACCATTCCTGGTTCTACAAAGTCTTTCAGCAATCTTCCCTTCAACATTTTTCTTTTGCCAAACTTGGCCAGCTTGTGTTTTTCACCATCAGACTCACTCTCTTCTTCACCACTCCATTCCTCATCTTCAAAAACTCTAACTTGTTTGATTTTTACTGCAGACTTTGTCCTCTTCGCAAATGAAGGTTCAGCAGCCGGAGACACAGATGCAGACTTCTTGGAAGAGGTCTTGGTCTTTCTGGGCTTGGGGTCTGAACCTCCATTGTTGTATGTTCCTTCTAATGAACATGTTCTATCTCCTCAATATCAACAACATCAAAGGACTCTGCAACCTTACCTTTTCCTTTTTTCATTCTCTTTTTCTTGCTTTCAGCCAAAGCCTTTTGAAATTCACTCTCAACCTGTTTCACTCTACTTCGTGTGGCTCTTCCCTTTGGCAAGGAAATTTCAATAGTTGTTGAGGAGGAAGCCTTTCGTTTCTTGGAAGGTTTTGCTGTGCTGGGGGCTTTTGGTGTTGGAGTTCTCCTTTTCTTTCGATCATAACCGACACCTACCTCTTTTAGAAGGTCTACTAGGGTCTCCTCAATAGATGAACCAGGTTCATCTACCCGTGAACTTAGATTAAGCAACCCTTCAGCAGCCTCCCCTGAACCACTTTTCCCTGACTTCTTGCCACTTTCTTCCACAGTTCCCTATTGAACCCCACAGATAGCTGGTATTGGAAATTCATAGATGGGTGAAGAACCAGGCACTCCTTTCCCGTTTTCCCCTCACATCACCACATACACCCTCTCCCTCTTTTTCTTTTTCAATTTTCTTTTTACATCCTCTCCTTTCCAATTCAGGCAGTTCCACATCCTTGATAGGCCCAACCAAAACAAACATATTTTCTAAATTTTCAGTCAAAGCAGAACTTACTAGAAGGGGAGTTTTGAGCCTTCTCAAAGTCAGAAGACCCAAGTCATTCCCCCTCACTCGCAGATTTGAACAAATCGTCTGAGTTCTCATAATCTTGGGCTTGGGCAGAAGGGGATGGTGGTGGATGAGTCCCTAGATTATCTTGAGTGTTCGACATTGTAACTGATGGCTTGAGAGAGTTTGTGAGTTAGGCTTTTAGAGGCGAAAACAATTTAGAGTGAAGAAGGATTTTTGGCGGTTTGGAATAATGAGGGTGGCAGAACGTAATAAATGGTATTTAAAGAGAAAGACTTATTTAATGGCTAACGGTAGCTTTAAGTAGTCAATTAGAGGTCTAATCAACCTGAAATTGCAGGTTGAACGAACGGTTAAGCTTCCCTAGATTTTAGGCAATTTTTGTGGTGAGAATTCTTATAGGGACGGAACTGGTTCAAAAATAAACGGATAGGATTTTCTCATGTTTTGAATTTGGGTAGGACACTGCTCATGATTTTTGAATATTTATATTTCTAATTGTGCAGTGTATAGAAAATATGCCTTGTCATTCAGATGAACCAATACTGATGAACCATGTTCTTCATTTAGTACTCTCTTGATCATGCCTCAATTTACAAAAATAGAGAAAATTTTGTTAGAGGTCAGTGAGTCATATCAACATATGTCACAGGAGTATACGATTTATAGTATGAAGCCGAGTAAAACTAATCTAGATATTTACACAAGTTCCAGATTCCTTAGCCAAATTTTTTTTTCATTGTGCATTCTGAACTGGTCCCATTAGGTGATCTTAATCATCCCTAATTCTAACCCGTTCCTTTCAAAGCTTTCTCTACTTAGTGCTTTAGTAAATATGTCAGCAATTTGTTTATCAGTAGCATAGAATTATATAGTAATCAATCATTTCTCATAGTTGTCCCTTAAGAAGTGATATCAAACATCTATGTGCTTAGTCCTCTTATGATGAACTGGGCTCTTTGTCATACTTATAGCACTAGTGTTATCACAAAATATAGGGATGCAACCAACTTCAATGCCAAAATCTATCATCTGCTGATTGATCCACAGGAGTTGAGCAAAACAAGAGGCAGCATGAACATATTCAGCCTCAGTAGTAGATAAGGCCACTGAATTCTGCTTTTTAGTAGCCCATGATACTAGACATGCACCAAGAAAATGATACATACCTGAGGTGCTTTTCCTATCCGCAAGAAACCTGCATAGTCAGCATTATCATATCCTACTAGATTAAAGTTGCTACCTTTACGGTACTAAAGACAAAGATCAGCAGTCCGTTTCAAATATCTCAATATCCTCTTGACAGCAGTCACATGGGATTCCTTAGGATTTTCCTGAAAACCAGCCCAGAGCCCTACACTAAAAACTATGTCAGGTCTGCTAACACTATGATACAAAAGTAAGCCAATCGTACCCCTATAAAACTTCTGATCAACAGATGAACCGGGTTCATCTATGTCTAATTTAGTAGTTGTTGAAATGGGTGTGTCTATTTCTTTTGATTCATCCATTTTAAACTTCTTAATGAACTCTTTTGCATATTTCTGCTGATGGATCGTGGTCCCATTTGGGTTTTGTTTGATTTGTAAGCCTAAGAAAAAAGTTAAGCTCATGCATCATACTCATTTCAAATTCACTCCCCATTAATTTTGCAAATTTCTTACTTAGTTTTTCAGTGGTTGCCCCAAAAATTATGTCATCAACATATATTTGTACTACTAGTAGATCCTTACCTTTTTCCCTCAAGAATAAAGTACTGTCAATCTTACCTCTTTTGTATCCATGTTCAAGCAGAATTCGAATAGACGTTCATACCATGCTCTAGGAGCGTGCTTGAGTCCATATAGGGCCTTCTCTAATTTGTATACATGATCTGGACACTCCTTACTTTCAAACCCTGGAGGTTGTTTGACAAAGATTTATTCCTTTAAGTAGCCATTGAGGAAGGCACTCTTCACATCCATTTGGTGAAGGATAAATTCCATGTGTGCTGCAAATGCTATGAGGAGTCTTATTGCCTCCAGTCTTGCTACTGGAGCAAAGGCGTCATCATAATCTATGCCCTCCTCATGGCTATAACCTTGAACCACCAGCCTTGCCTTGTTCCTTGTAACCGTTCCATCTTCATCAAGTTTGTTTCTGAAGACCCATTTAGTGCCAATCACTGATCTGTCCTTGGGTCTTGTGACCAGATGCCACACTTGGCTTCTTCCAAACTGATTGAGTTCATCTTGCATTGCATTCACCCAATCTGCATCCTGCAAAGCTTCAGTAACATTTTTAGGTTCAACAAGAGATAAGAATGCATCAAAAGCACACAGATTCTTTAATTGAGATCTGGTTTTAACTCCAGAAAGTTGGATCAGTAAGGATGTTCTCGATGGGATGAGTGTACACGGTGAAATCAGAGGGCCCGATTTCCTGCCATCGAGCCAGCTCGGGGAGGTACCTCGAGACCCTGAGGATATGATGCCACCTCGGTAAGATATCTCGAGACCCGAGGATACGAAGCCATAATTTAGTCATTTCCTTCGGGGTCTATCAAGACCCGATTCGAGACTGAGATCGAGATAAAGAAAGGAAGCCCCCAAGGCACGCGGTTGAGTCTGACAGGACCGACCTATCCCTAGCCTACGCTGGGGCGTCGAGTCAAGCCATCACATCTTCATATTTCATGAATTAAATATACATGTATTCCGAGTTTCCTCGCCTATATAAAGGGGACTCACCCTACCTTGTAAGGGACTGATGTTGCTCCCACAATTCTACAAGTGCAATAATATCTCTCTCCCTCTCTTCTTACTGAAACTAATTTGCTGTGACTGATACTGAGGATATCGCTATGTCCTTCGCCTCTATATGTGTTCTTCATTTTATGTGTGCTCTTCATCGCACAAACTCAATTTCGGTTGTAACTAGCTTCGTTTGATTATATCTCTAGTTGTTAGACTACTCCCGAGTGTCCCCGACAACCCAAGCTCGACCTCGAGGTCGACCTCGAAGTCCCAATCGACCAAGCTTGCGCCCGAGTAGCAGACCCTTTGGTTCGGTCGTTACCTCGTTTATCTCCCCCCGCCCCCCAATCATTAAAATTCATAATACTAGCATCATTTGCTCTAACAAACTAGCTTGGGAAAAGATCATGCATTTTTAGAGTCCCATTCAATAAATTTAATTGTCGTTACCATTTTCACGGTAAACAGTTTGGCGCCCACCGTGGGGCTAAAAATAATAGTGATTATTTTCTTCTTAGTTTCATTACACAAACGCATACCATCTTTGACACTTTTTCTTGTCCAAGATCCTTTGATTTCAGGTAAAAATGTATGGCTCAGTGAACAGAGCTGAGAATGACAACCTCGAAGATTATGGGGAAAATGGTGTAGCTATCCCAACCGCCGGAGCACCACTACAGGATAACGATAGCGCATTCGGACCAATACTAGCGGACGCGGACTCACAGGACGCACGGCAAGTCAGCGAAACTTCCCAAACCAACAAAGAAGCCGACGTCCATATGATTATTGGGGGAGCCGACGCCCGCCAAGGGCCCGCCTCCAATCGAGCAAGGACACCTGCTACAAAAGAAGGTTCGGCGAAGAAATCCTCATATTCAGTGATGAGGACCTTGAAGCTATGATGGAACCGCACAGCGACGCTTGAGTCATCTTGTTTCTTTCAAACAACACCAGAATAAAGCATTTGCTCGTGGACCCAGGCAGCTCGGTCAACATAATCATGTCAGATGTAGTAGGACAGCTAGGATTTCTCAATCGAGTCATCCCCACCTCTCGGATCCTCCACGGTTTCAACATGGTCGGAGAGAAAACAAAGGGAGAAATTATTATCCCGAACGACACATCCGGCACAACCCAGAACACAGAGTTTCAGGTCATCAACGGTGACATGAATTACAACGCCCTACTTAGCAGACCTTGGATACACAACCTAAGGGTCGTGCCCTCGACCTTGCACCAGGTAATAAGGTTTCCTACCAGGGACGGTATAACAACCATGCATGGGGAACAATAAGCAGCAAGGGAAATGTTCGCAGTCCAACACGAGACAACAATTCCCGCATACTCGGCCTTGGGCAGGGAGGGAAGCGCGCAGACCCTTGAAGACGATGAGAAGACTTCTTCGCACCCCGGACCTTCGTCGCTCTCGAAGAATCTGACGCTAGGTATACTTGGGTACGGGGCTGACCCCCGAATCAGGGCAGAATTTATTCAATTCCTCAGTAACAATATCGACTGCTTCGCTTGGTCCCATTTAGATATGACAGGTACCCCACCGGAGATAACGTCCCACAAACTAAGCGTTGATCCCAAGTTCAAGCCCGTGAAGCAAAAAAAGAGACCGCAGTCCGAGGTGAAACATGCCTTCGTCAAAGAGGAAGTGGAAAAACTCCTTAAAATTGGATCCATCAGGGAGGTAAAGTATTCCGAATGGCTGGCTAACGTAGCAGTGTTACAAAAAAAGGGGAATAAACTAAGAATGTGCGTAGACTATAAAGACTTGAACAAGGCGTGCCCAGAAGATTCCTTCCCTCTACCCAATATCGATCGCTTGATCGATGCTACGGCCGGCCATGAGACCCTCTCAATGCCTACTCGGGGTATAATCAGATCTAGATGAACCACGAAGATAGGGAAAAAACCTCGTTTATCACAAAATACGGAATATATTTTTATAACGTAATGCCCTTCGGGCTAAAAAAACGCGGGAGCAACGTACCAATGGCTAGTTAACAAAATGTTCAAGCACCAGGTAGGAAAATCAATGGAGGTATATATTGATGATATGCTGGTAAAGTCCCTGCGCGTAGAGGACCATGTGACCCATTTGCAGGAAAACTTTGACATCCTTAGAAGCTATAACATGAAGCTCAATCCTGAGAAATGCGCCTTTTGAGTAGGCTCGGGTAGATTCCTTGGCTTCATGGTCTCAAACAAGGGGATCAAAATCAATCCCGATAAAATAAAGGCCATCAAAGAGATTACAGCGGTAAATAACGTAAAAGTCGTCCAGCGATTAACGGGGCCGATCGCGGCCCTAGGCAGATTCATATCGGGATCGTCAGATAAAAGCCACCATTTCTTCGACTTGCTTAAAAGGAAGAACAACGTCGAGTGGACTTCATAATGCCAGCACGCCCTGGAGGAACTAAAACGATACAAGTCCATCCCGCCAATGCTGCGTACGCCCGAGGAAGGTGAAACACTATATTTGTACCTGGTAGTAGCTGAAATAGCGGTAAGAGGAGTACTGGTACGAGAAGAGCAAGGTACGCAATTTCCTATTTATTACATAAGCCACACCTTGGGGGATGTCGAAACCCGGTACCCCCATCTAGAAAAGCTGGCGCTCGCGCTAATAAGCGCCTCGCGCAAACCGAAGCCTTATTTTCAGTGCCATAGTATCTGCGTCCTGACAACTTATCCCCTCCGGAGTATACTGCATAAACCCGAGCTATCAGGTTGATTGGCCAAATGGGCCATCGAACTCGGAGGGTATGACATAGAGTATCAACCTCGGACAGCCATTAAATCCCAAATCCTAGCGGATTTCGTGGCAGACTTCTCGCCAGCCCTCGTACCCGAGGTAGATAAAGATCTTTTATTAATATTAGGCACTTCCTACGGAGTATGGAGCCTGTTCACGGATGGCGCCATGAACGTAAGAGAGTCCGGACTAGGTATATTCCTGAGGCCGCCTGTCAGCGGCATAATCAGACAATCCATAAAACCATGAAACTGACTAACAACGAAGTCGAATATGAGGCTATGATTTCAGGTCTAGATTTGGCCAAAGGTTTTGGAGCTGAGATCATAGAGGCAAAATGTGACTCGCTCGTCGTGGTAAGCCAAGTAAACAGAAGCTACGAAGCCCGAGAGGACAGGATGCAAAGGTATTTGGAAAAAATCCAAATTGCGTTGCGTCGGTTGAAAGAATGGACTTTAGCACACATACCCCAAGAGCAAAATTGCGAGGCTGATGCCCTCGCAAACTTGGGATCCTCCGCCGAAGAAGAAGACCTGCTCCCCGGAACCGTCGTCCAACTGTACAAATCTGCGGTAGAGGATGGACACGCGGAAATTAACTCCGCCAGCCTGACATGGGACTGGAGAAACAAGTACATCACTTATCTGAAAGACGAAAAACTGCCCACGTATCCAAAGGAGTCAAGGGCCCTGCGAACCAAAGCGGCCCGGTTCTCACTCAACAAAAATGGGGCCCTTTACAGGAGAACTTTCGATGTCCCCCTGGCGATATGCGTGGGACCGGGCGACACGGAATACGTGATTCGAGAGTTCTATGAGGGCACCTGCGAAAATCATTCCTTGGTCCGATTCCTTGGTCCGAAAAGTGATCCGGGCGGGCTACTATTAGGATAACATGGAGAAAGACGCCAGGGAATTTGTCCGAAAATACGACAAGTGCCAAAGGTTCGTCCCCATGATCCACTGGCCCGGAGAATAGCTGCATTCCATTTTGTCACCATGGCCATTCATGAAATGGGGGATGGACATTTTCGGGCCTTTGCTAATGACGCCAGGTAAGTTCAGATTCATCTTATTTATGACTGACTATTTCTCAAAATGGGTGGAAGCGTAGGCCTTCGAGAATATAAGAGAGAAGGAAGTCATCAATTTTATATGGGAACACATCATATGCCGATCCGGAATTCCGTCCGAAATAACGTGCGACAACGAGAGGCAATTCATCGGAAGCAAGGTAACTCAGTTCCTTGAGGACAACAGATCAAGAGGATCCTATCGACGCCATATCACCCGTGTGAAAACGGCCAAGCCGAATCTACAAATAAAACAATCATTAAAAATTTGAAAAAGAAGCTGGAAAGCGACAAAGGGAAATGGAGGGAAACGCTGCCCGAAGTGCTGTGGGCGTATCAAACAACTCCGAAATTGAGCACCGGCGAGACACCTTTCGCTCTAGTATACGGCGCCGAGGCAGTGATACCGGTGGAGGCCGGAGAACCAAGCTCCAGATTCCAACACACTAGAGAGGGATCAAATAACGAAGCCATGGCAACGGCCCTCGAGCTTCTCGACAAAAAACGGGAAGCCTCACTAGTTCAAATGGCTGCCCAGAAACAGAAAATCGAAAGATACTACAACAGGAGAACGAATCTCCAATACTTCGGAGTCGGAGACCTGGTCCTAAGGAAGGTCACTCAACAGCAGAAACCCTAATGAAGGGAAGCTGGCCAAAATTTGGAAGGACCCTACCGTGTCCTCGGGATAATCGGCGAAGGCTCCTACAAGCTCGGTACCACGGAGGGCAAGCAACTTCCGAGCAATTGGAATGTATCGATGCTTAAGCGGTATTACTGCTAGGACAGCCGAATATGGAACCCCACAAACATGTTCGAACGGACGTCGTACTCTTTTCCTTCTAAATCTTTTTCCCTAAGCGGATTTTTTATCCAACAAGGTTTTTAATGAGGCGACGTCCATTCATTTTCTCCAGAAGGATCTAAGGGAACCACAAGGCTTCTTTCATGGTCAGCTCCGCCCCGGGAATAAAACGAACGAGGCCTCGATCAAAGCACTATATCGTGTTGTATTTACATCAGGCAATCAAAAAATATCTTTTCAGTGCCTTATTCTCCAGATACAGAAATCTCAAGTGTATCCCCGACATGGGCCCCCCTCCAATAAATGCATTTCGAAATACTCGGAGACTTAATACATGCAATAGGACACTCGGCCAAAACCCCAGGTTCGTAAAGCCCCTACAGCGCATCTCTGAGTTTACAAGAAGCGGTCTTCACGCTTAAACAACTTGATGACTCGGAGACTGACAACAATCACCATGCCACATCGTCGAAAAAACTATAAGACCTCAATAGGCATGACAAACTGTAAGACCTTAATAGGCATGACAAACTGTAAGACCTCAATAGGCATGACACACTATATGACCTCAACATGCATGAAAATCCCGAAGTTTAGGCTATATGTCGCATTTGAAAGAATCCCGAAAGGGCATACCCTCGGTGTAGACGCCTAAACTATCACTCGGGATAAAAAATGGCTATAACCAAACGCACATGACTATGGTCAAAACGGCTGATAAAGCCAAAATAACACGACTCGGGGATGCCCGACCGTCACTAAGCAAAAATTGCAGGCCACTACTTCGAATATATTTAAGAAAGAACCGGTTAAAACAGGCTTCCCTCAACAGGCAAACAACGGGCTATGAACCTTCCGAGGTGCTCGAAATATCACCGATTACAACTTGAAATCGAGGTTCTTTTAGAACCGACGACGGGTCAGGCAAATTTTTTTCAATAAGACCTTAACAAGCAGAAAACAAAGCCTACAAAAAGCCCACGGGCAAAAACAGCGTAAGATCCATTGTCACCAGCTAAGCAAGCCTACGGGCCATTTATCAAAAGGTCTCTACGACCAAAAAGCATAAGAGCCCTTGTCGCCACCCAAATTGACAACTTGAGGATTAAAGTGAGCTCGAATCTTAATTCGATTCGGAGACCGGATCCAAAATAGTTAACTAAGCAAGCCTACGGGTCACATATCAAAAGGTCTCTACGACCAAAGAAGCGTAAGAGCCCTTGTCGCCAGCCAAAATTGACAGCTTAAGGTCTATTAAGGCTCGAATCGCAACGCGATTCGGAGGCTGGAGCCGAAATAAGTTAAACTACAAAATGCCTAAGGGCACGACATAAGTGCCGTTGTTGCTGATCAAATAAAGCCTCCGGGCCACCCACCTATAAGGTCACCTCGACCTAGGGCATGAACTGCCATTATCCACCCATGCGGGTAGGAAAAAACTCAAGGGTCAAATAAAGCTCGAGTCGCAACGCGACTCGGAGACTGGACCCGAAGCAGAAAAATGACAAAATGACCAAAGGTAAAAAGCTCTTTTGTCCGAGCCAGCCCGAAAAGGCCACAAGGCTATATTATAGGCCCGAGGTTTTTGTTAGCCAAATCATCAATAAAATCAAAAAAGAAAATGAAGTTGCAGAATTCTAAACAAACGGAAAAGAACAGCAGGCCCTAATTTATCCTTGAACCAATGGGCTCGAAAGGTCACATCCAGGTAATTACAGGTCCCGTGAGGACCCCTTCTCAGCGATGTCCCCCCTCTCCAGGGATCCGCCTCCACTTTTCACCCCGCTCGAGCTGCCTTCCAACGCGCCCTCAACAGGAAGCTCTCGGAAAACTCGCCAAGCACGACCCACAGTTTGAGGCAATGTCGGGCCAGCCTCCTTCGACGCCCTCTCAACACAGGAATCTGCGATGACTCTTTCTCCCGAGTGCGAAGATACAAGCGCCTCGCCCTTGGTTTTGATCTGAAGCAGTGCGGCCACCAACTTGGAATGAAGGCCTTCATACTTGCCGCTATCCTCCCCTACGTCCTGAAGCTGGCGCTCAATCAAGGTTACTCTCTCCCTAAGGTTGTCCCTCTCAGAAGACACCACGCTTACACGCCGGCTAAGCTCGGAGATCTCAGCATCCCTAGCCCGAAGCTCCCCTCTCAGCAAGGCATTCTCCTTCTCAAACTGCACGGGTCAGGGCCCAAAGAGTTAATAGCGACGAGATTCTACAAAAACTCAAAGGATAGCAAAGAGCAATGGATAGAAAACCTATTCAGCGATAAAGCTTTCTCACGCTCACGACGACTCACCTCTTCCTTACACTGGGCGAGGACTTGGTTATAAAGAACCTCTGCCTGAAATCGCAAAAAAGAGTTAAGAAGAGAAAAGGGCGAAGCAGAAAACAGTTCTAGGTAAAGTTACCCGCTCACATAGCCTGCCCATTTCGCCGAAGATAGACAGGACGTCTGCCTCGGAACTACCCTAAAAAACGATAGCCGGCCTTCCAATTGCGCCTCTACCTTTGGTCAGTGCTCCCGCCATGAAAAGTTCCTCGCGAGATTCTTCTCTCATACGGCAAAATGGAAAAATATCCCCCTTTGGGGAAGCAGCGATGACCAACGGGGTTAACCTGAACCTCCGTCTTCGGTTCATCCGGGGTGCAGACGGAGACCCCTCCGAACAGACAATCAAAGGCACCAGAGTCCGGGGAGGACCCTGGCCTCCTGTTACATTGAGGTCAGTACTTGATACTCCATCCATTGCTTTGCAACCACAAACTCGAGCTGCATCAGCATCAGATCCTTGTCCGGAAGCGTCTACTCCCACGGCCTGGCGATCAACCATCTTCGTGCACCCTTCAAAGGGTGCCAAAAAACTACTTTCCCCCTCACCTTCAACATGAGGATTTTCTATCGCCTCGGGTTCTGAAGCCAAAGGGTCGACATCGGAATCCTCCACTCTGCTCCTCTTGAGTTCCGGCAGCCCAACTGGCAGGCTCTCCTTCCTCTTCCCCTACTCGTCATGCATCTGGGCGTCCCCTCCAACAGACGGTGCCTTCGTCACAGGTAGAGTTCCCACCAGACCTGCATAAATACAGATGTCAAAAGCATGGAAAAGAGAAAGCTACTAATGCCTCGTCAACGCCGGATTGCACGAATGCGTCAAAACTCCAGACTTACCGGGGCCTCTGGCCTCTTGACGGGCTCTGGACAAGTCCCGCTACACTTGGTCGGTCTACGGGCAGATTGAGTGCAGACAACAGACCCAACCCGGAAGGTCCGGCATCGCCACGGCTGGGAGAACAAGAAAGGCAGAATCAAACGCGTGATGAAAAGTTACAAAAGGAAAACGGGGCAAGGGCACCACAACTACTTACGCCCAGTGTTCCACTCCTCAGGGAACGACATCTTTTCTGCTAGAATTAGATCGGATGTCCTCACTCGAATGAATCGGCTTAACCACACATCATCTAATTCCTCAGTAGGGGAAAAAAGGGACCTCGAAGCTTGAGAACAAAGCTTGATTAAACCTCCGCGAAGCAGGCGAGGGCTATACATCCGGATTAAATGGTTTAGGGTAAAGGGCATCCCTTCTATCATGCTCGGATAGTGCCTGATCATATAAACCACGCGCCAGAACGAGGGGTGGACTTGACCTAGGGTCACCCGGTAGCTCCGGCAGAAGTCAAGAATCACGGGGTCAATCAAGGGCGAGGATGGCCTTACCGGCCCCAAGGAAAATGGATAGGTATACACACTCAGAAAGCTGGCTTTGTGAAACGCAATATCACCATCCCGAGCAAGGATCTCCACGAGCATGAAATCTCCCCAGTAGCAGTCCACTTTCACTCTTTTGATGTCCGTTATAGAGCTAACATACCGAGTCACAGGCTCACGATACCCTGACTTCGGGGAGAGCCTCTCGACCCTAAAACCGGAGGTCATCACAACAGGTCCCAGAACGCATTCTTCAACACGGGCGGATTAGCCACTTCACCTCGAAGAAAAATGACGAGGATAAGCCAGCAGCCTCCTGAGAAGCAGAAATCGTAGCGTTCGCCATCCTTAGACGAATTTAGGGAGAGGAGAAAAAAGGCGGGGCTTGAATTCCTAAGGAGGAATGAAAAATAAGGGGAAGCAAACCTCGCTGGGGGTTTTTAACACAAAAAGGAATCAAAAAGAGGAGAAGTAAGTATTTATAAAAGCATCCTGGACATATTAAAGAAAGGCAACCACCGCAGTCAATGTAGAAATCTGCAGGCATGATGCGTGAAATGCGTCTTAATAGCTGATATCCAAAAACATCAGAAGAAGAAAGGGTTCAGAACCGTTTCTTATCGCTCATCGCCGCCTTCACTCCAAGAAACGCGAAGACTATTTGTACGCGGTGAAATCAGAGGGCCCGATTATGAGCACGTTATTTTTACCCTATATGAATTACTCATTAAATTTCAAAACAAAATAATTTCTTTTCATTATTTTGCAATTTTGTGAATTTTTTGTGGCATTTTCTGTTAGTGGTTTGCATTTTGTTTGTGCATTTTAATTAGGGGAAAATACGAAAAATGTGTTGCATGTGCATTTAAGAGTTAATTTTGCATTTTAAGAATTGCTTAGTAATTAAGTTGTTTTATAAAAAGGAAAATCACAAAATTAGTCATTGCACACTCTTTAATCTTAATCTTTGATTTTTGAGTATTTTTTCTTTAATTAGTTTTGGGTATTAATTGGATAATTATCATGTAGTTTGTTTTAGGTTAATTAGGTTCTAGGATGAATGTTTAGATTTTAATTTAATTTAAAAGAAATTAGAAAAATTGAAAAAAAAAAGAAGAAAACAAAGGGAATTAGAGATTAAGCTTGTGGGCCAAATCATCTTAAATTCTTCCAAACCCAAACGTTCCCCCCTTCAGACCCGACCCAAAACACTACCCATACCCGGTCCCAAAGGTCCTTGAAACGACGTGGTACGGTCAGCATACTACGTCATTTTGAGTTTCTGTTGATCTAAGTTGATCCTGGCCCTTCAATTCAAGTCATCCAACGACCAGGAACCTTTCCCCCATTTCACTTAAAACTGTCCGAACACCCCCTAATTAACCTAGTACCAGTTCGTTATTCTCCCTCACCATCTCTCATCTTCTCCAAACAACCAGAGACACCCACGAACCCTAGCCCGCCGCCCCTTTTCCCACAGCCATGGGGTGGCGGCGCCACCTCCTTTCAACAAGCCTGGTAGCATGCAGTGTTTCCTTTCAAAGATTGAGAGCCCGACTCGACAAAATTAATGTTGATTCAATTGTTCTTGACAAAGAACAATGGATTCGACATATGTCTGGTCAAGTTTCTGCCTCCCTCTAGTTTCGAGCATGACGGGGTAAGTTTTGTTTATCTCTTGTGTTTTCTCTTTCAACTGGGTCATTTTTCCCCTCATCCCTTTTCTTTTGGGTTGGTTGAATTTCATGTGGGTGTTCTGGATTCGAACTGGGTCCTTTCTGTCTGCTGTTAATTGAACTAGTTGATTTTCTTGATCCACCCGCTCTTGTTGTTTAGTTTTGTCAATAAGCTTTGTGAGCACGTGATTTTTTCCCTATATGAAATACTCTCATAAATTCAAAACAAAATAATTTTCTGTGGATTTTTGTGGCATTTTATGTTAATTGTTTGCATTTTGTCTGTGCATTTAAATTCATAAAAATATAAAAAATGTATATTGCATTTTTGCATTTAGGATTTAACTCTGCATTTTAAGAATTATTTAGTAATAAAGTTGTTTCATAAAAGGAAAATCACAATAAAGATAGTTCAATTTTCATTTTTAATTTTTTTTGACTTTGACTTTGAGTAGTGTTTCTTTTAAAGTTGTTTTGTGATAATTATTATATAGGTCTAATTAGTTTTTAGGGTTAATTGAGTTTCAGGAATTAATTTAGGTTTAATTTTTAGTTATAAATTAAAAGAAATTAGGATAAAGAAATGAAAAGAAAAGAAAAAAAAAACAACAAAAGAAGGAATCCGTTTGGGCTGCTTCAGCTCAATTTCCACAGGCCCAAACACCCATCCAGCCCAACCCAAATCACCTGACCCGGTCCCTCCCTTCACTAAGTCAAACGAACCCGTTTTAGTTAAGGGAATTGATCTGGACCGTCGAGGTTTTTTTTAATCAAGCGGTCAGGTAGTGGGGTAGGCTTAATATAAATATGTCCTAACACCCCCTACCCCCCCTCATCGTCGTCTCTCCCATTCACCCTTCTTTAGAGACGAGTCCATGAACCCTAGCTAGCCGCCACCAAATCCTCACCGTCTTCGGTGGCGGCGCCACCGTGAACCGCCACCAAACATACACCAAATGCTCCCCTCCGTCTCCTCATCCCAAATCCCATATTGATCTCTCTCGAATAACCCCAGAAATCCTCGAATATTAGATCAAAGAAAACCCTAAATGCCCAAAACTCCAAATCAGTCAATATTTGAAGATTTGAAGCCGAAATTGGTTCTATTCATATGTTTTTGATTGAAAACACATGCTTAAAGCCTATTTCGGTCAAAATCGAAAGCTCAGGGACATTTTCAAGAATCTACCACATTTAGGTACTGATTCCCACTTCATCTTCTCCGTGTATTTTATTGTTTGTGTGTTTTAATCTGTGCCCTTTGTTTTGCCTCCCATATTTTCTTACTATGTGTTCTGTTAGTTTTCTGTTTTCATGTCACAACAGTTAGGTTAGTGATGATTAGTCTTGGTCTCCTTGTTAATAAAATCGATTAGTTTTATGCTTAGTTGATTTCCCTTAGTTTAATTTCAGTCGCCTTTTCTTTTGTTTAGAATTTTGGTCAGTCCTTTAAATTGTGGGCTTGGACCAAGGTAGTTTGATTCCTGGAAATCAAAGGGACCAATAAGAGGTGAATTTGGGATTTCGACCCATTAATTTGGGTCATGTGACCCAAGTCCTGGTTCGAGGATTAAGGGGGGTAATTTCAGGGCACTTTAAGGGTATTTTAGGAATAGGGCATGGGGGGGGGGGAATCTTT